>NC_092258.1:11840686-11848186 GCF_036320965.1 Panulirus ornatus
TGGTCATAAATAGCCTATGGTCGTTATGAGACTATGGTCATAAATAGCCTATGGTCATTATGAGACTATGGTCATAAATAGCCTATGGTCATTAAGAGACTATGGTCATAAATAGCCTATGGTCATTATGAGACTATGGTCATAAATAGCCTATCGTCATTATGAGACTATGGTCATAAATAGCCTATGGTCATTATGAGACTATGGTCATTAAGAGACTCTGGTCATAAATAGCCTATGGTCATTAAGAGACTATGGTCATAAATAGCCTATGGTCATTATGAGACTATGGTCATTATGAGACAAAATACGACTATATTAAGGGATGTTGAACTCCCCATGGCTTCAGGTGAGTCGGTAGCGTTCGTTAGAGAGAGAGAGAGAGAGAGAGAGAGAGAGAGAGAGAGAGAGAGAGAGAGAGAGAGAGAGAGAGAGAGAGCATCCATTATTTCCCAGGTCGTCTGTCGGGTCAAGTGTTGGAAAAGGTCACTTGAGGTTGAGCAAAGGTCAAGGTCTAAATAGATCTTGTGTCCTTATGATGACACCATCCCTGATGGTGTTCCCTCCCTTCCTGGACCTGCCCAGCCACACGGACCTTCAGTACGACCCACGAACCTAATGGCTTGCTCCCGCACGGACCCTCAGTACGATCTATGACCCTCATACCTGCTCCACACGGACCCTCTGTACGATCCATGACCCTCACACCTGCCCGTACGGACCCTTTGTACGATCTCTGACCCTCATACCTGCCCCCGCACGGACCCTCAGTACGACCCACGACCCTCACACCTGCCCGCACGGACCCTCTGTACGATCCACGACCCTCACACCTGCCCGTACGGACCCCTCTGTACGATCTCTGACCCTCACACCTGCCCGCGCGGACCCTCAGTACAACCCAGGACCCTCACACATGCCTGCACGGACCCTCAGTACGACTTACGACCCTCACACCTGCCCGCATGGACCCTCAGTACGACCTACGACCCTCACATCTGCCCGCACGGACCCTCAGTACGACCTACGACCCTCACATCTGCCCGCACGGACCCTCAGTACGACACAGGACCCTCACACCTGCCCACACGGACCCTCAGTACAACCCACGACCCTCACACCTGCCCGCACGGACCCTCAGTATTACCCACGAACCTCACACCTGCCCGCACGGACCCTCTGTACAAACCACGACCCTCACACCTGCCCGCACGGACCCTCAGTACAACCCACGACCCTCACACCTACCCTTACGGACCCTCAGTACGATCCACGACCCTCACACCTGTTTTCATAGGCCTTCAGTTCTCCCCTCCTCCCCTCACACTTACTTGTACGGACCTTCAACATCCATTCTCGCCCTTCCTTCACCCCTAGTTAAGGGCGTTCGGCAGACAATCACGAGGAGACAGCAGGATGCTGCTAGTGGTGGTGTGGGAGGCCAGCGTCTTCCCTCCACACGGTCCAGTACATGGTGTGGGAAGCAGTTCCCTCCCTCCCTCCCTCCACACGATCCAGTACATGGTGTGGGAGGCAGTCCCCTCCCTCCCTCCCTCCACACGATCCAGTACATGGCATGGGAGGCCGTTCCCTCCCTCCCTCCCTCCACACGATCCAGTACATGGCATGGGAGGCCGTTCCCTCCCTCCCTCCCTCTACTCGATCCAGTACAGGTGTGGGAGGCCGTTCCCTCCCTCCCTTCCTCCACACGTTCCAGTACAGGTGTGGGAGGCCGTTCCCTCCCTCCCTCCACACGATCCAATACAGGTGTGGGAGGCAGATCCCTCCCTCCCTCCATACAGTCCAGTACAGGTGTGGGAGGCCGTTCCCTCCCTCCCTCCCTCCACACGATCCAGTACAGGTGTGGGAGGCAGTTCCCTCCCTTTATCCCTCCAGACGACCCAGTACACGGTGTGAGAGCCAGCCCTCTCGTTCCTCCAGTACGCGGTGTGAGAGCCAGCCCTCCCGTTCCTCCAGTACACTGTGTGAGAGCCAGCCCTCTCGTTCCTCCAGTACGCGGTGTGAGAGCCAGCCCTCCCGTTCCTCCAGTACACGGTGTGAGAGCCAGCCCTCCCGTTCCTCCAGTACACTGTGTGAGAGCCAGCCCTCCCGTTCCTCCAGTACGCGGTGTGAGAGCCACCCCTCCCGTTCCTCCAGTACACTGTGTGAGAGCCACCCCTCCCGTTCCTCCAGTACGCGGTGTGAGAGCCAGCCCTCCCGTTCCTCCAGTACACTGTGTGAGAGCCAGCCCTCTCGTTCCTCCAGTACACGGTGTGAGAGCCAGCCCTCCCGTTCCTCCAGTACGCGGTGTGAGAGCCAGCCCTCCCGTTCCTCCAGTACACTGTGTGAGAGCCAGCCCTCCCGTTCCTCCAGTACACTGTGTGAGAGCCAGCCCTCCCGTTCCTCCAGTACACTGTGTGAGAGCCAGCCCTCCCGTTCCTCCAGTACGCGGTGTGAGAGCCAGCCCTCTCGTTCCTCCAGTACACGGTGTGAGAGCCAGCCCTCCCGTTCCTCCAGTACACGGTGTGAGAGCCACCCCTCCCGTTCCTCCAGTACACTGTGTGAGAGCCAGCCCTCCCGTTCCTCCAGTACACGGTGTGAGAGCCAGCCCTCCCGTTCCTCCAGTACACGGTGTGAGAGCCAGCCCTCCCGTTCCTCCAGTACACTGTGTGAGAGCCAGCCCTCCCGTTCCTCCAGTACGCGGTGTGAGAGCCAGCCCTCCCGTTCCTCCAGTACACTGTGTGAGAGCCAGCCCTCCCGTTCCTCCAGTACACGGTGTGAGAGCCAGCCCTCCCGTTCCTCCAGTACACGGTGTGAGAGCCAGCCCTCCCGTTCCTCCAGTACACGGTGTAGGAGCCAGCCCTCCCGTTCCTCCAGTGCACGGTGTGAGAGCCAGCCCTCTCGTTCCTCCAGTGCACGGTGTGAGAGCCAGCCCTCCCTTTCCTCCAGTGCACGGTGTGGGAGGGAGGGAGGCGCCACACACGGCAGCAGTAAACTTATATGGCTGTGACGATCGCCTGTTAGTATCCAACATGGCCATCAACAGTGGTTGGCTGGCCTGCATCTGCCCACAGCTGGCCTGCGACTGCCCACAGCTGGCCTGCGTCTGCCCACAGCTGGCCTGGCCACCATCCAGCTAGTGGGTATTGTAGAAGATTCCCTTTGATCGTGGGAGCAGACGGTTACTCGCTCGCTCTGAGTAACTGGTAACTCATTCCACTTGGCGCTTCAAGATGACGTCCATCAAGAATCTATTAATCTACGAAAAAGAAAAAAAAAATATCGTGTCATACACTGAAACCACAGTTTCCTATCCACAATCAGGTCCCATCTATCTATCTATCTATCTATCTATCTATCTATCTATCTGTTATGTTCGTAAGGGATGAGATTTTTGTCTTCATTTATCACGGAAATTTTTTTCGTAACGTCTTGGTACCATGTTGATCATTACACACTTTGAATGTCTTGTGTTCCTGTTTTCCTTAGACATTTTGGCTGAATTGCTGGAGAAAAGATACATGAAACACACACATATATTCCCTCTACTGTTCTAGCTGTGTCATCCTGTCTCACCCTATCTAGAGCAACGTAAAGATCCTTGTAAAACCTGCGGGTCTGAAAAAAAAGAAAAGAATATATGTATGTTTTTTCCTACAGTATCGAATTCCTTCTGGAAAGGGAGTTTCTCAACTTGCTCAGCTAAGGCGTGAGCAGGTTTAGCTACAGTCCACGCCCGGGTCTGCTACAAACAGACCCTGTTCTCTTGATGGCGTGAAAATGGCGTCATGTTCAACATATATGTCTGATGACCAGTTGGGACATCTTCTGTATGTCTATGGTTGTCTGTGCAAGACTAAGAAGGGGAGGTTTGTATACTCATCCTGAGGTTATGGTCTGACGAACACCTCTTGATGGAGTTGATGTATACTCATCCTGAGGTTATGGTCAAACGAACCTCTTGTTTAGTTTCATTGAAGATGGAGACAGACAGACAGACAGAGAGATAAACGGACGGACAAGCAGACAGACAGGCAGAAAGACAGAGAGACAGACAGACAGATAAACAGACATACGGACAGGCAGACAGACAGACAGACAGGCAGACAGAATGACAGAGTCATACATACATACAGACAGACAGAGAGACAGACAAAAAGACAGAGAGTCAGGCAGATAAATAGACAGAGAGACAAACATACATACATACAGACATACAGACAAAAAGACAGAGTCAGACAGATATGCAGACAGAGAGACAGACAGACCAACATACATACATACATATAGACAGACAGACAGACCAACATACTTACATATAGACAGACAGACAGACAGACAGGTGACCAATTGAATGAATGCCTCGTTAGTCTAAATGTGTTGTTTCCGCTCAAGAAGGACGTATGTACTAGAAACCAGGAAGGGTAGTTTTCAGCGGCCCGTTGGGCCCCATTTCGACCACTCCGCCACAGGGGTCTCGACTTCCCCTTGGTGAGAACGTCGCTTTCAGGCGTTTTTACACACGGTTAACGCTGGTTAACGAGCGCCTGAGGGACGATTATATGGTCAACGAGTGGAAAGCTTAAAATCTAGTGCTGGTTAACGAACACCTTGGGGAGGAGGAGGGGATGATAACCACATGGTCAACGAGATGAGAGACTGAATCTTACTCCTCGCTTAATACAGGTTTAACGTGTCCCTACGGGGATGAATGGAGGATCAACGAGTGGAAGGTTTGCATCCACTGGTTAACGAGAGCTCGGGAGGAGGGAGGAGGTTCACATGATTAACGAGGGTCCATCCTGCGGGTAGGCAGGTCCAGAGTGGCGTAACTTGTGCCATTGTGTGTGTCGAAGTTATTATCTGAGTCCGGTCCAGCAGGGTCCTGGGCTCGGTGAACACGTCAGTACGACCCTTGGCCACGTCGCGACGGTACGACCCTCTCCCTCTAAACACCGTCGCACGACCCCTGAGCACAGTCGTACGATGCCTGAGCCCATAGGCATGATATTTGAGCACGTCGGTAACGACCCTTGAGTATGTCGTTACTACCTTTGAGCATGGTTACGACCCCATGAGCACAGTGGTACGACCCCTTAGCACGTCACCATGGTCCTGCACGTCGGTACGACCCCTGAGCACTATGGTACGACCCCTAAGCACGTCGCCATGGTCCTGCACGTCGGTACGACCCCTGATCGCAATGGTACGACTCCTGAGCCCGTTGCTATGGTCCTGCACGTCGGTACGACCCCTGATCGCAGTGGTACGACTCTTGAGCCCGTTGCTATGGTTCTGCACGTCGGTACGACCCCTGATCGAAGTGCTACGACTCCTGAGCCCGTTGCCATGGTCCTGCACGTCGGTACGACCCCTGATCACAGTGCTACGACTCCTGAGCCCGTTGCTATGATTCTGCACGTCGGTACGACCCTTCACTCCGTCGGTACGACCCCTTTAAAACGGACGTACGGCCGTCATTGTATGAGGACGCATGCAGCTCACCACATCTCGCCACCAATCGTCTCCACCACTCTGGCAACACCATAGCCTGACCTCCTCTCTCCCCCCCCCCCCCCCCACACACACACACACACACACATGCACACATTACCGGTGTGGGCCAACTGCCACGCCCTGGTTTCGAACCCGGGCGGGTCCGTGGCTGTACACCATGGCCAATGTTGCTTCCCCGCTACACCATGGAAACCCATGTGTGTGTGTGTGTGTGTGTGTATGTGTGTGTGTGTGTGTGTGTGTGTGTGTGTGTGTGTGTGCCAGGAGTAGACCTTATCTGTAGATATCTCGCTTATCAATAGATTTCAAGTGAGTCTTCATGAGTTGCTGCGCAACCCACCCACCCATCGTACAAGAGACGGAGGTGTGAGTCATTTGATAAGTATTATCACAAGCATCCCCCTCTGTACTTCCCCAACTGATAAGCCTTGGCGTGACGTCACGATGAAGTCTTGACGGCATAAGTCAATGACTGATTGACTAACTGACTGACTGACGGACGGTTGTTCAGTCAAGTACACTGGAGGAGGGACGGTGAGTTGTGGAAATGGCAGTGCTTGTGTTATCATACATTCTCCAGGTAGCTGTCACTTCCTGGGTGGAGGGTGAAGTGACGTGTGGTAGGGGTGAGTTGGGGGAGTGGAGGGAGGCAGCATCCACTCCAGAAGTGGGTGGGGCAGCATCCACTCTAGTAGTGGGTGGGGCAGCTTCCACTTCGGTAGTAGGTGGGGCAGCATCCACTCCAGCAGTGGATGGGGCGGCATCCACATCACCAGTGTGTGGGTGGGGCAGCATCCACATCACAGTAGTGGGTGGGGTGGCATCCACTCCAGTAGTGGGTGGGGCGGCATCCACATCACCAGTGTGTGGATCCGCATCCACATCACCAGTGTGTGGGTGGGGCGGCATCCACTCCAGTAGTGGGTGGGGCGGCATCCACATCACCAGTGGGTGGGGCGGCATCCACATCACCAGTGGTTGGGGCGGCATCCACATCACCAGTGGGTGGGGCGGCATCCACATCACCAGTGTGTGGGGGGTGGCATCCACATCACCAGTGGGTGGGGCAGCATCCACATCACCAGTGTGTGGGTGGGGCGGCATCCACATCACCAGTGGGTGGGGCAGCATCCACATCACCAGTGGGTGGGGCGGCATCCACATCACCAGTGGGTGGGGCGGCATCCACATCACCAGTGGGTGGGGCGGCATCCACATCACCAGTGGGTGGGGCGGGCGGGCGCGGCATCCACTCCCTCAGTGAGCGGGGTGGTATTATCCAGCGTGGGTAATTAGCACTCAAGCGCCACTTAACAAGCTTCCAATATAACGAGACTCCCTACGAAGTCGAGGCGTTAATTAAAGGACTATATCCGACGGGTAATTAGGCGGGGAGAGGAAAGATTTCCCTAATTACCACTCGCTCGACTAATTTGTTTACCACCGGCTTCACACACCCCGCCAGGCATCGCCAACGGGCAAGCAAGGCGTCTCTCATACATCTCTCTCTCTCTCTCTCTCTCTCTCTCTCTCTCTCTCTCTCTCTCTCTCTCTCTCTCTCTCTCTCTCTCTCTCTCTCTGTGTTGCTACGAGAGACGTATTCATCAACTCGTAATCAATGAACCCGGTCCATAATGTTGGATTGGAAATGATATTTTTAATTGCTGTCATTAGCGAGGGCGGGAGACTGATCTAACCCAGATGGAGGAGGGTATGATAAGGAGGTGTGTGTGTGTGTGTGTGTGTGTGTGTGTGTGTGTGTGAGGAGCCCGGTGTGTGTGTGTGTGTGTGTGTGTGAGGAGCCCGGTGTGTGTGTGTGTGTGTGTGTGTGAGGAGCCCGGTGTGTGTGTGTGTGTGTGTGTGTGTGTGTGTGTGTGTGTGTGTGTGTGTGAGGAGCCCGGGTGTGTGTGTGTGTGTGAGGAGCCCGGTGTGTGTGTGTGTGTGTGTGTGTGTGTGTGTGTGTGTGAGGAGCCCGGGTGTGTG
>NC_092258.1:11850686-11915686 GCF_036320965.1 Panulirus ornatus
CCGTTTCATATCCCCAGGTACTACACCCACACACATCCAACATTTCTACACACACCCAACACTCCCACACACACACACACACCCGACGCTCCCACACACACCCAACACTCCCACACATACACCCAGCACTCCCACACACACACAACCAACACTCCCACACGCACTCAACACTGGTAGGAGTCGGGGCAGCTGGGGCAGGATAACTGGTAGGAGTCGGGGCAGCTGGGGCAGGATAACTGGTAGGAGTCGGGGTAAGATAACTGGTAGAAGTCGGGTCAGGATATCAGGTGGGTGTGTGGGACCTCAGTAATCACAATACGATGAACAAGATCATTTTTTCGAAGTCAAATTTTGAGTCCCATCTACCAAGCGTCACACTCACCCACACACCCCATGAGGGAGGTGGCACTCACACCCCGTGAGGGAGGTAGCGTCACACTCACCCACACACCCCATGAGGGAGGTGGCACTCACACCCCATGAGGGAGGTAGCGTCACACTCACCCACACACCCCATGAGGGAGGTGGCACTCACACTCCATGAGGGAGGTAGCGTCACACTCACCCACACACCCCATGAGGGAGGTGGCACTCACACTCCATGAGGGAGGTGGCACTCACACCCCACGTTAACGGACCGTGTAAGCACGCCGTTGTAAATGATCCTCACTCATCCGTGCAGAACAAACGGGACATATCTATTTAGAGCCAAAACACTAATTAGGAGTTTTAATTAAAGCGGAATGGAAAGGACTTGAAGGGTTAATGAGCCAGCATCAGCATGGTGGGGTCAGCGCGGCTGAATGGTGGTGTGGGGAGATATGTTGGGGGGCGCGCGCGAGGGCGCGCCTCCCTTCCTCACCAGACCTTCCTGCTGGGGAGGTGTACTGCCGTCTGAGTGGCGGGAGGGAGGCAGCGCCGCTGTGGCTGCTACAACGCCCTGGCCTGGTGTCGCTCGCTCCGTCCTTCGTCTGTCTCGTGTATACAGTGGATTGCTGGACCTTAGTCCACAAACAGAGACGTTCGCTCAGTCCTCCACGTAACACTTGACACCCACGGAACTCACACGATACTATATTTTGAATCACAAGTTCCCTTTATCCCTGGGGATATGAGAGCGGGAACACTACCTGTGTATCATCTTCATATCGCAAGAGAGAGAGAGAGTCGACTGATGGGAGGGTGTATGTGGGATGAAACCCACTCCCCATCTTGTATTGTCGCTCTCCCAAAGAAGGAACGGATGAAAGAACAAAGCGAAGATGGGTCCCCAAAGGTACAATAGGGCGAGGTGTCTGAATGTGTCTGTGGATGTAAACAAGATGAGGAAAAAGGGAGAAACGTATATTTTGTGTTGAGGTCAGGGATGGAATGAGACATTATCGGTAAACTCCAGAGAAAATAAGGAACGTGTTAGTTGAATAGTCTTAGGGAGAGCAAGTATGGGATAGAGAGGATGGAGGTTGATGTGGTATGCGGGGGGTGACGTGCTATCAACAAGCTGAAGAAGTTCACAGGAAATGGTCAGGGGAAACCACCTGGATATGGATGGGGAGTCAGTGCGTTGCATTATCTGACAGTTAGAGAGTGGATGTAAGCAAATGAAGCCATTCTTTGTCTATTCCTAGCACTAACTCGCTAATGCGAGAAAGTACGAACAAATTCAAACACATTATTATTATTATTATTATTATTATTATTATTATTATTATTATTAATATTATTATTATTATTATCATTATTATTATTGTTATTATCATTATTATTGTTACTATTATTATTATTATTTTTATTATTATTATTATTATTATTATTATTATTATTATCATTAATATTATTATTATTATTATCATTATTATTATTGTTATTATCATTATTATTGTTATTATTATTATTATTATTATTATTATCATTATTATTATTATTATTATTATTATCATTATTATTATTATTATTATAATCATTATCATTATTATTGTTTTTATTTTTATTATTATTATTATTATTATTATTATTATTATTATTATTATTATTATTATTATTATTATTATTATTATTATTAACTTACTACAGAGGACATGAATAAGTCATGTATGTACATGATGAATTCCACACATTGATAAACCTTCTGGCTACAGTTGACGACCGGGCAAACGATCCCTAATCAGCAGATACGTAATTACATTTCCTGTGTAATCTGCCATTAACGAAAATGTAATCCAGTGGAGAGGTGGTGGCTGCCGCAAGCTACAAGGCTTGGGGACAGACATGGGCCAGTGGTCCTCACCGTGCACCTCACTGTGGCAGGATCCTGGCCACCAACATGGTCCTCACTGTGGCAGGATCCTGGCCACCAACATGGTCCTCACTGTGGCAGGATCCTGGCCACCAACATGGTCCTCACTGTGGCAGGATCCTGGCCACCAACATGGTCCTCACTGTGGCAGGATCCTGGCCACCAACATGGTCCTCACTGTGGCAGGATCCTGGCCATCAATATATATATATATATATATATATATATATATATATATATATATATATATATATATATATATATATATATATATACTCAGGGGGTCGTACCGTCGTGCTCAGGGGGTCGTACCGTCGTGCTCAGGGGGTCGTACCGTCGTGCTCAGGGGGTCGTACCGTCGTGCTCAGGGGGTCGTACCGTCGTGCTCAGGGGGTCGTACCGTCGTGCTCAGGGGGTCGTACCGTCGTGCTCAGGGGGTCGTACCGTCGTGCTCAGGGGGTCGTACCGTCGTGCTCAGGGGGTCGTACCGTCGTGCTCAGGGGGTCGTACCGTCGTGCTCAGGGGGTCGTACCGTCGTGCTCAGGGGGTCGTACCGTCGTGCTCAGGGGGTCGTACCGTCGTGCTCAGGGGGTCGTACCGTCGTGCTCAGGGGGTCGTACCGTCGTGCTCAGGGGGTCGTACCGTCGTGCTCAGGGGGTCGTACCGTCGTGCTCAGGGGGTCGTACCGTCGTGCTCAGGGGGTCGTACCGTCGTGCTCAGGGGGTCGTACCGTCGTGCTCAGGGGGTCGTACCGTCGTGCTCAGGGGGTCGTACCGTCGTGCTCAGGGGGTCGTACCGTCGTGCTCAGGGGGTCGTACCGTCGTGCTCAGGGGGTCGTACCGTCGTGCTCAGGGGGTCGTACCGTCGTGCTCAGGGGGTCGTACCGTCGTGCTCAGGGGGTCGTACCGTCGTGCTCAGGGGGTCGTACCGTCGTGCTCAGGGGGTCGTACCGTCGTGCTCAGGGGGTCGTACCGTCGTGCTCAGGGGGTCGTACCGTCGTGCTCAGGGGGTCGTACCGTCGTGCTCAGGGGGTCGTACCGTCGTGCTCAGGGGGTCGTACCGTCGTGCTCAGGGGGTCGTACCGTCGTGCTCAGGGGGTCGTACCGTCGTGCTCAGGGGGTCGTACCGTCGTGCTCAGGGGGTCGTACCGTCGTGCTCAGGGGGTCGTACCGTCGTGCTCAGGGGGTCGTACCGTCGTGCTCAGGGGGTCGTACCGTCGTGCTCAGGGGGTCGTACCGTCGTGCTCAGGGGGTCGTACCGTCGTGCTCAGGGGGTCGTACCGTCGTGCTCAGGGGGTCGTACCGTCGTGCTCAGGGGGTCGTACCGTCGTGCTCAGGGGGTCGTACCGTCGTGCTCAGGGGGTCGTACCGTCGTGCTCAGGGGGTCGTACCGTCGTGCTCAGGGGGTCGTACCGTCGTGCTCAGGGGGTCGTACCGTCGTGCTCAGGGGGTCGTACCGTCGTGCTCAGGGGGTCGTACCGTCGTGCTCAGGGGGTCGTACCGTCGTGCTCAGGGGGTCGTACCGTCGTGCTCAGGGGGTCGTACCGTCGTGCTCAGGGGGTCGTACCGTCGTGCTCAGGGGGTCGTACCGTCGTGCTCAGGGGGTCGTACCGTCGTGCTCAGGGGGTCGTACCGTCGTGCTCAGGGGGTCGTACCGTCGTGCTCAGGGGGTCGTACCGTCGTGCTCAGGGGGTCGTACCGTCGTGCTCAGGGGGTCGTACCGTCGTGCTCAGGGGTCGTACCGTCCTGCTCAAGGGACTAATATCAACCAACCATACACCCTGCTCTCCTGCAGAGCAACAGGTGGCTGACAGCCTTATAGAATTGAATATCTTAAACTAACCTAACCTAGGCTTCGTGAAGCCCTACAACCTTTCCAAGGGCTCCTCACGACCGTTCCCGTGAAGCCTTACAACCTTCCCATGGGCTCCTTACACCCATGACGTGAGGCCTTTACAACCTCTCCCGTGAAGACCTTACAACCTTCCCACGGTATCTTACAGCCGTGCTGTGGTGCCCTTACAACCTTTCCGTGGTATCTTACAACCGTGCTGTGGGGACCTTACAACCTTCCCATGGTATCTTACAACTGTCCTATGGGGCCCTTACAACCTTCCCATGGTATTTTACAACCGTGCTGTGGGGCCCTTACAACCTTCCCATGGTATCTTACAACTGTCCTATGGGGCCCTTACAACCTTTCCGTGGTATCTTACAACCGTGCTGTGGGGCCCTTACAACCTTCCCATGGTATCTTACAACTGTCCTATGGGGCCCTTACAACCTTCCCATGGTATCTTACAACCGTGCTATGGGGCTTTTACAACCTTCCCATGGTATTTTACAACCGTGCTATGAGGCCCTTACAACCTTTTCCATAGCTTGATGTGGGGGAGGGAGCAGTACCGTGCTGGACGGGGGGAAGGGTTCATGTTCTTGGCTTGATCAGGGGGAGGACTTAGTACCCTTCTTGGGTAGGGGGTAAGGGTGTTGAGGAGGGGGGAGGGTATGTCACTTGGCTTCATCAGGGGGAAAAATATATCTGATCGAAATTCATCAAGACCTTTTTTTCCTTGGGTATCGTGTCCTTTCAGAACTATTCGTATCTCTGTCTCATTTCGTATTGTTCAAGGGCACCGTCGTCTTCCAGTTTGGGAGGGACTGAAGACAAGGTGAGCCTCGTCTCGTGGGTTGGGTGCAGCACCTGGCTCGGTTTCCCTTGCGAGATCTCTAACCCTCACACATGTCCTTTTACTACTAATCTGTCTTTCCTTAAAGTCTATATCTCCCAGTACTAGTCTCACGCTGGCTTATCTTCCCTTATCTCTTGCTTTGATATCATTTCTTTAATCATTATCTACCATCATCTGTCCTTTGATATCATTTCTTTAATCATCATCTGCCATCATCTGTCCTTTGATATCATTTCTTTAATCATCATCTGCCATCATCTGTCCTTTGATATCATTTCTTTAATCATTATCTACCATCATCTGTCCTTTGATATCATTTCTTTAATCATTATCTACCATCATCTGTCCTTTGATATCATTTCTTTAATCCTTATCTACCATCATCTATCCTTTGATATCATTTCTTTAATCATTATCTACCATCATCTATCCTTTGGAAGGTGTTTTCCTCTCTTCGCCAGCTCTGATCTTCGTCTTTTTCGCATTGCAGATCTTCATTTTTCGATACACTTTGCCTACGTTAACCTGGCCACTCTGTCACACTCTCCCGTGAAGGTAATCGTTGTAAAGTATTCCTTCACCTTTGTTGTCATATTTTTTCACAATTGTTATTTGGCGCTTCAGCTCCGGAGGTCGTCGTACTTGCCAAGTCTCGTCTCTCGAAATGATTCCAGAAACTGAATGTCTTCGTTAATTTCTTTTGTCCTTCCTTCTTCTACCCCTGAGTGCGGTCGGTCGCCCCCCTTCCCTCAAGGTGTCATCCGTGATCAACTCCTCTCTCTTCCTCCTCTCCTACGTCGCTGCTTCGACAACCACTCCCTCAGCGCTGGGGGAGTCTGCCCACCTGACTCTCCTGGTGTTCGTCCACTCCCTCCGTCCTCTCCTACGTCGCTGCTTCGACAACCACTCCCTCAGCGCTGGGGGAGTCTGCCCACCTGACTCTCCTGGTGTTCGTCCACTCCCTCCGTCCTTCTCCTACGTCGCTGCTTCGACAACCACTCCCTCAGCGCTGGGTGAGTCTGCCCGCCTGACTCTCCTGGTGTTCGTCCACTCCCTCCGTCCTTCTCCTGCGTCGCTGCTTCGACAACCACTCCCTCAGCGCTGGGTGGATCTGCCCGTCTGACTCCCCTGGTGTTCGTCCACTCCCTCCGTCCTTCTGCGTCGCTGCTTCGACAACCACTCCCTCAGCGCTGGGTGGATCTGCCCGTCTGACTCTCCTGGTGTTCGTCCACTCCTTCCGTCCTTCTGCGTCGCTGCTTCGACAACCACTCCCTCAGCGCTGGGTGGATCTGCCCGTCTGACTCCCCTGGTGTTCGTCCACTCCCTCCGTCCTTCTCCTGCGTCGCTGCTTCGACAACCACTCCCTCAGCGCTGGGGAAGTCTGCCCGGAGTATGTCCACCACACATAGGGTTCTTGGAGGTGTTGCTCAGACACCCAACACAGGTGTATTACGTTTGGATAACGTCATTTGTTAACGGTAAAGTGGCATGTGAAATATCTAGACCCCTGTGTGATGAAAGGCGTACGCCTCCTGCGCCCGACATACGCAGAAAACCTCCTCCGCGTACCTTGGCCCCTGTGGACTCCAGCCTCTTGTGAAATACGCCACACCCACTACGTTAGTAAAACCTCCACCCTCCACCTCACCCTCCACACCCACACCCTCCACATACAGACATACAGACACAGGTACAGACGCCACACCCACTACGTTAGTAAAACCTCCACCCTCCACCTCACCCTCCACACCCACACCCTCCACCTCACCCTCCACCCACCCTTCCACCTCCTCATTCTGGGCCACCAACACAAATACAGACATACAGACACAGGTACAGACGTGCGGCGGGATACAAGCATACAGCGGTCTGACAAGAGCAAATGGGTTTTGTGATTCAATATGGCGCGGGAGGGAGTGTCTGGGCGGCCGGGGATTGTCTGTTGATATGTCTGTGAACCGTGGAGAGCAGGGCTGATCGGGGCTATGACCCGCCGTTCCTGGGTGAGAGAGAGAGAGAGAGAGAGAGAGAGAGAGAGAGAGAGAGAGAGAGAGAGAGAGAGAGAGAGAGAGAGAGAGAATCTCAGACTCAGAATATCTCCCTTTCTACTACCATCAGTTGGCCGCCATGCGTAGAATCGTCTTGGATCTCTCTCTCTCTCTCTCTCTCTCTCTCTCTCTCTCTCTCTCTCTCTCTCTCTCTCTCTCTCTCTCTCTCTCTCGTCGTCTCGTCTAGGCTGTAGGGTTCCAGTTCCTCCAGCCAACAGTGATCCAGGTTTGGAGGCAGTTTGACTCGTGAAATGTGTGGTGGTTGTGTATTCCAGTACCCTGTAACTCTACATTTGACCATACTTGGATCATATTTCTTCCTCTCTCTGACTTCTAACTTCTATATAATTCGAAGAGAATCTCTCTAGAGTTTTATATAGACGCTGAAGTTATTTATCATTTTGAAAAACTATTGAAATTCCTCTTGAGTTTGTGTGTTTATTCTAAAGAAGATATTTCTAAGTCTCAGAATCTTTCCATGAAATTCATCAGTAGATGACGAAAAGGGAAAAAAATCATTCTTTGTTGCTCTTCTTTGTATTCGTAATAGTTTGTCTAAGTCTCAGAATCTTTCCATGAAATTCATCAGTAGATGACGAAAAGGAGAAAAAAATCAATTCTTTGTTGCTCTTCTTTGTATTCATAATAGTTTGTCTAAGTCTCAGAATCTTTCCATGAAATTCATCAGTAGATGACGAAAAGGAGAAAAAATTCAATTCTTTGTTGCTCTTCTTTGTATTCGTAATAGTTTGTCTTTGATCGAGTCTGGCGACCAAAATGGCAGAGCGTTTTCTAAATGAAACCTGACCCCGTGCGTGCGTTGTAAAGAGGTAACGTATTGTTTCGTTTCATTCTCTTTTTATTTCTAGTTATGAAGCCGAACATTGTGTTGGCTTTTATCATACGCTGTTGAATATTGCTTTTCGTACTGGAAATCATCACATGGAGTAAACACTTTAAAAGTCTTTCTTGTACTTTTGATGATGGTCGACTGAACCATTAAAGTAATCGATGTCTTTGATAAATGCAGTGAATATTTTGTCTCTTAATTGCAATAGTTTCTTTTTTTGTGTCGACTAAAATCCAGTTCCTCATGTCCATGACCACTGCATCATTCTGCCAAGTGGTCACAACCATGTACACTGTTCACAACCATGTACACTGTTCATAACTGTAAAGTGTTCACAACCATGTACACTGTTCATAACTGTAAAGTGTTCACAACCATGTACACTGTCCACAACCATGTACACTGTTCATAACTATGTAGAGTGTTCACAACCATGTACACTTCACAACCATGTACACTGTTCATGATTATGTAGAGTGTTCGCAACCATGTACACTGTTCGCAACCATTTAGAGTATTCGCAACCATGTAGTGTGTTTACAGCCGTGTACTGGGACTAAAAACCATTTACACTGGTCACAGTCACATGTAGTGGTCAAAAACCACGTACAGTGGTCATAACCATGTACAGCGTTCCGAACCATGTAGAATGTTGGCAACCACGTACAGTGGCTACAACCTCGTACAATGCTGACAACCATGTACAGTCTTCACAACCACGTACAGTCTTCACAACCACGTACAGTGTCCACAACCACGTACAGTGTTCACAACCATGCACAATGTTCACAACCACGTACAGTGTTCACAACCATGCAGTGTTCACAGCCATGCACAGTGTTCACAACCACGTACAGTGTTCACAACCATGCACAGTGTTCACAGCCATGCACAGTGTTCACAACCACGTACAGTGTTCACAACCATGCACAATGTTCACAAACATGCACAGTGTTCACAGCCATGCACAGTGTTCACAACCATGCACAGTGTTCACAACCATGCACAGTGTTCACAACCATGCACAGTGTTCACAACCATGCACTGTGTTCACAACCATGCACAGAAATCATAACCAGTTCTATATGATGAGTGTCCTTTCTAATTGACACCCTTCCTCTGCTACACAGGCAGCTGTCTGCTGTGCTACACAGACTGCTGTCTGCTGTGCTACACAGACTGCTGTCTGCTGTGCGACACAGACAGCTGTCTGCTGTGCTACACAGACTGCTGTCTGCTGTGCTACACAGACTGCTGTCTGCTGTGCGACACAGACTGCTGTCTACTGTGCGGCACAGCCTGCTGTCTGCTGTGCGGCACAGACTGCTGTGAGAATTCATCTCACCAGAGACACAAGTCAGGCATGTCGTTACGTTCATGTCATTTACCTTCTTCACCTTCTATTATGAATAGTGTCCCTATCTATCTGTCCATCTATCTATCTCTCTATCTGTCTATCTATCTATCCATCTATCTATCTATCAATCTATCTATCTATATATATGCATATAAATATTTCATGTGTAGCGGGGTGGCGACAGAAATGGATGAAGGCAGCAAGTATGAATATGTATGTGTATATATGTATATGTCTGTGCATGTATATGTAGGGATACGTTGAAATGTATATGTATGTATATGTGCGTGTATGAGCATTTATGTATATATATGTGTATGTGAGTGGTTGGGCCATTCTTCGTCTCTTTTCCTTGCGCTACCTCACTGACTCGGAAAACAGCGATTAAGTATGATATATATATATATATATATATATATATATATATATATATATATATATATATATATATATATATATATATATATATATATTGGAAAGGATCACAATTTTGCGCGTGATCAAGATATTCCTATGAGTCCAAGGGGAAAATGAAACACGAAAAGTTCCCAAGTGCACTTTCGTGTAATAATCTCATCATCAGGGGAGACACAAGAGAGAAATATAACAGTCAGTCGATATACATCGAAAGACGAAGCTACGACGCCATTTGGTAAACATGTGATTGTCTCCCCTGATGATGTGATTATTACACGAAAGTGCACTTGGGAACTTTACGTGTTTCATTTTCCCCGTGGACTCATAGGAATATATATATATATATATATATATATATATATATATATATATATATATATATATATATATATATATATATATATATATATATATATATATATATATATTTAGCAGTAGGTCAGTATATGCTGCATATATTTTAGTATAAATGTAATGCTATAAATTATCCATTATGATAATGGAAATAAAACTACATCAGTAATAAATAACAATTTATATGTATTGAATACTTGGGTAGTGTGTGTCGTATGAACACCTCACATGAACACTGAAGAACTTAGCAGAAGACAGTGTTCAGGAAGACGCGAAGGGAACACTGGGTACACAAGTCATCGTACATCATTTACAAAAGTCATCGTACATCATTTACAAAAGTCATCGTACATCATTTACCAAAGTCATCGTACAGGATTTACAGACGTCATCGTACATCATTTACCAAAGTCATCGTACAGGATTTAAAGACGTCATCGTACATCATTTATAAAAAGTCATCGTATAGAATTTACAGCAGAAGTTATCGTACATCATTTGCAAAAGTCATCCTATAGGATTTACAGAAGTCTTCGTACAGGATTTACAAAAGTCATAGTAAAGGATTTACAGAAGTCAACGTTCATCATTTACAAAAGTCTTCGTACTGGATTTACTAAAGTCATCGTACAGGATTTACAAAAGTCTTCGTACAGGATTCACAAAGTCATCGTACAGGATTTACAGACGTCATCGTTCAGCATTTACAAGTCTTCATGCAGGATTTACAAAAGTCATTGTACAGGATTTACAAAAGTCATCGTTCATCATTTACAAAAGTCATCCTGTAGGATTTACAGAAGTTATCGTACAGCATTTACAAAAGTCTTCGTACGGATTTACAGAAGTCAACGTTCAGCATTTACAAAAGTCTTCGTATAGGATTTACAGACGTCATCGTTTAGCATTTACAAAAGTCATCCCATAGGATTTATAGAAGTTATCGTACAGGGTTAACAGAAATCATTGTACACCATTCACAGAGGTAACTGTACGGGATTTACAGACGTCATCGTATGTAATTTACAGAAGTTATCGTACAGTGTTTACAGAAGTTATCGTACAGCGTTTACAGAAACCATTGTACAACGTTTACAGAGGTTATTGTATGCTTTAAACATCAGAGTTGTGGATTGTCATGTGTGTGGAGCTGGCTCCACTCGACTCAGACAGACAGACGCAGACAGTCATACAGACAGACACAGACACACACGCATCCGGTCTACAGTCCACCCAGCTGTTCATCCTCCGATAGGGGTACCTGGCGTAGACTTGTGTGTGTGTGTGTGTGTGTGTGTGTGTGTGTGTGTGTGTGTACATTCATACGTAGGAGTAAAGACATGGTACATATATACAAGATTAAGAGGATTGGGCAACGCGAGTGTAAATCCCTCTCTTCGTAAAACACACACACACACACACACACACACACACACACACACACACACACACACACACATTTTCGTCTCACAGACACACACACAGCCACTTGTCTCACAATCATAAACACAGACACACATAGACATACACCTTACAGTCACATACAGACACGCGCTTCCCAGCCCCACATTGACAGACACGTGCCTCAGACACAGACACATACACACGTCTCACAGACACACAGATACGCACCTAACAGACACATATATACAGACGCAAGCGCTGCAGTCACACACATGGGGACATGCGCCTCACAGACAGGCCCCACACAGACACAACCAGGCCCCACACAGACACAGACAGGCCCCACACAGACAAGCAGGCCCCACATAGACACAGACAGGCCCCACACAGACAACCAGGCCCCACATAGACACAGACAGGCTCCATACAGACACAGACAGGCCCCACAAAGACACAACCAGGCCCCACACAGAAACAGCCAGGCCCCACACAGACAACCAGGCCCCACATAGACACAGACAGGCTCCACACAGACACAGACGGGCTTCACACAGACACAACCAGGCCCCACATAGACATAACCAGGCCCCACACAGACACAGACAGGCTCCATACAGACACAGACAGGCCCCACACAGACAGGCTCCACGGAGCCTCAGGGTAGAGGGTTGCAGGAACACAGCCAACCACAGTCTCTGGGGAAATATATTATCTTGAAAAATAGTCTCAGTAGAGAAATAAGTACGAGGGCCCGAGTGGACGACACGACGCTGCTGGGGGCTCCTGCCGACGACGACGACGAAGACGACGACGAACCAAGAGGAGCAGCAGGAGGAGGGGCGTCCGTTGCCTGACGATGAGGCTGCATAGCTGCTGGGGTCTCGTCTGAAATGGACAACTTATTATTATTATTATTATTATTATTATTATTATTATTATTATTATTATTATTATTATTATTATTATTGTTATTATTATTATTATTATTATTATTATTATTATTATTATTATTATTATCATTATTATTATTATTATTATTATTATTATTATTATTATTATTATTATTATTATCATTATTATTATTATCATTATTATTATTATCATTATTATTATTATTATCATTATTATTATTATTATTATTATTATTATTATTATTATTATTGTTATTATTATCATTATTATTATTATTATTATTATTATTATTATTATTATTATTATTATTATTATTATCATTATTTTTATAATCATGTTATTAATGTTATTATTATCATCATCATCATCATCATTATTATTATTATTATTATTATTATCATTATTATTATTAGTAGTAGTAGTATTATTATTTTTATTATTTCATACATTTTTTCATACATATTCGCCATTTCCCGCGCTAGCGAGGTAGCGTTAAGAACAGAGTACTGAGCCTTTGAGGGAATATCCTCACTTAACCCCCTTCTGTGATCACTATTATTGTAATAACATCTTATCATTATTTTTATCATTATTATCATAATTACCATCATTAGACATATCCCCTTGGATCCGGTTTACTGGGGTTCTGTGTCTTCAAGGCTGCGCTACAATCATTCGCAGGGGAAGTGATGGACTCCTTTTGGAATGAGAAGTGCCACAACGAGACCTGTGCCTTCATCTTTGTCCATTGAGGATGATAAAAGTCGCCAAAGGTGACCGACCTTTCCTTCGCAAAGCAACCATATGTAGGTGGAGTCCGGTAACACCTTCGGCAAGGCCGTATATTGGGAGTCTTAAGAACTTCTCACTCCTGAGGAGTTCACATTTCCCTGCGTCTTGACGTAGCGCAGAGCCTTGGGCTGCAGTTACCCAGGATTCTTTGGTAGAAAGACGAATTAGGATCATAGCCGTATGGGTAGCGTTTCCAGCTACCACGCAAATGGTGCCGGGTTCGAATCCTTGTTGTTGGACAGCATCAGATACACACACACACACACACATATATATATATATATATATATATATATATATATATATATATATATATATATATATATATATATATATACCAGATCTTCACTCTTTTGTGTCTTACACACAAATACCACAGCCTAAGCCACGTGCCTGTCTGTCTGTATGTATATAAATATGTATGTATGTATATAGGTATATATATGTATAAGATTCCCAGGCCGAGAACCCAGCGTTCTAAAATATCTAAAATTTAAATGGCTGTCGCATTTCATATTCTCCCGCCGAAATGTTCAGCGCGTTTCAGAAGTCTGAATTCCTGGCGGCCGTTCTGTATTTCTCTATTTCTATGATGATATTTTTTTTTTGGTTGGTGTGTTGTACCCATTTTCTTTTTTCCTTTTTTTTTTTCCCCTCTCAGTACAGCGTCCGAGAAAAATTGCATCCCTTCCCAAGCAACTAAATCCTCTGGGGTGATCGGTGAGCTGGACTTTATATTTGTCAGAAGCGGAGACGAGGAAGAATTTTTTTGCGGGGGGATAACTGTAGTAGATAATCAATTTTAAAGTTTATATATATATATATATATATATATATATATATATATATATATATATATATATATATATATATATATATATATATCTTTTCTTTTCTTTTCTTTCAAACTGTTCGCCATTTCCCGCATTAGCGAGGTAGCGTTAAGAACAGAGGACTGGGCCTTTGAGGGAATACCCTCACCTGGCCCAATTCTCTGTTCCTTCTTTTGGAAAATTAAAAATAAAAAAAAAAAAAACGAGAGGGGAGGATTTCCAGCCCCCCGCTCCCTCCCCTTTTAGTCGCCTTTTACGACACGCAGGGAATACGTGGGAAGTATTCTTTGTCCCCTATATATATATATATATATATATATATATATATATATATATATATATATATATATATATATATGGGAATATGAATAAAGGCAGACAGTGTGAATTGTGTGCATGTGTATATATGTTTATGTCTGTGTGTGTATATATGTGTGTACATTGAGATGTATGGGTATGTATATTTGCGTATGGGGACGTGTATGTATATACATGTGTATGTGGGGGTTGGGCCATTTCTTTCGTCTGTTTCCTTGCGCTACCTCGCAAACGCGGGAGACAGCGACAAAGTCAAAAAAAAAAAAAAAAAAAAAAATATATATATATATATATATATATATATATATATATATATATATATATATATATATATATATATATATATATATATATATATATCCCTGGGGATAGGGGATTAAGAATACTTCCCACGTATTCCCTGCGTGTCGTAGAAGGCGACTAAAAGGGGAGGGAGCGGTCGGGGCTGGAAATCCTCCCCTCTCGTTTTTTTTTTTTTAATTTTCCAAAAGAAGGAACAGAGGGGGCCAGGTGAGGATATTCCAAAAAAGGCCCAGTCCTCTGTTCTTAACGCTACCTCGCCAACGCGGGAAATGGCAAATAGTTTAAAAGAAAGAAAAAGATATATATATATATATATATATATATATATATATATATATATATATATATATATATATATATATATATATTGTTAGGGGATCTGAATGCACTGGTGGTTGAAATGGCAATTGAGTATTCAATCTGTGGGGCGTAGTAAGGTCCCTAGTTTAAATGAAGTCTGGTGAAAGCTTGTCGAGTTATTTATTAGAAAGAAAACGGTGATCAAAATATGTGGTTTGAGAGAAGGTGTATACATACGTCTATGCGGGTGAGGGGTGGCTGTGGCTGAAGGGTATACAGGCGTAAATGGATCAGGTGTTAATTGACAGGAGGACAAAGGAGAGGTTGTTGAATGTGAACGTGCCGAGAGGGACGGGAAGTAAAATGTCGTCTGATCGTTTCTCGGTGGAAGTGAGGGTGAATTTGGTCGTGAGTTTATAAGAATATAGGATTGACGTATATGTAAAGGAAGTGATGAAATCAGGGGAACTTGGTAAAGTGACCCGTGAGCGGATATTGCATAAGAGGTTGTACAGTGTACGGGCACAGGGTAATAATAAATGAAACTAAAGCGGTGGAAGGCAAGTATTTAGGGAAGCATTTGCTGAAGTGTGTGGATGCAGTGCGTGGTATGTTGAAGGCTGGATATGAGAATTGATTGTTGAATCGCCAGCGGAACGGGAAAGGGAAGGACTATGACTGATTCGGAAGAATACAAGAGGGAGCAGCGGGTCGTCAAGAGTGAGTTAGAAGAGGTAAAAGAAAAAAAATACAGAGAGAGCACATGAGAGGTGGGGAAGGAGTGTCGATACACTTTAGAGTATATAAGAAATTGTTTTAAGGAGAAGATGATAATACGAGAAGAACAGCTTTATCATAGAAGAACAGCCTTTTCAAAGGCTTCCATGATCACAATCTAACGTTAAGTTACTGAAGAATAGACTCGTCTGATTTCAAACAGTGTGATCGTCACAATTTCTTGGGCGAACGTTTTACCTCGAGCGAGGCGAAGAACTCGTTCTCCAACAGGATTATTAACGTATGGAACCATTGACCAACTGGAGAGGTTGAAAGCAGTGCTATATAGATACGTTTAAGAAGAGACTTGATGTGTGTTTGGCTTCCAAACGTATGGAACCATTGACCAACTGGAGAGGTTGAAAGCAGTGCTATATAGATACGTTTAAGAAGAGACTTGATGTGTGTTTGGCTTCCAAACGTATGGAACGACTTGCCAACTGGATAGGTTGAAAGCAGTGCTATATAAATACCTTTAAGAAGAGACTTTGATGTGCGTTTGGCTTCCGATCCACGACTGACGTTATCTACGCCTTAGTTACGTACATGAAAAGTTTACAGGTTTGTCTGGATGAATTAACTATGCGTCATCCTTCTCTCACCATACCTACAGTACCTGAGTTCTCTCGTTTCATCCACCATTACACACAGCTTCGTTAGGACCCACTGGTCTGTTGCAGTTTGCATTCCTTTATATATTTGCAGAGGTAAATGTTCGAATTATAGTGGCATGGACAGTATGAGTTTGTGTTTGTTGAGCATGCTTTGGCAGGGGGGTATGGGACAGTGGTGACTGGCTGGATTTTGGCGGGCACAGAGCATCGAACTGGGAAGGAGCAGCGCGGAGCATCGAACTGGGAAGGAGCAGCACGGCCTCAGAAGATGCAGACGGTGTTTGGACCAGTCGTTAGCTTCGAAGAATGCCTGTGAGATGCGTTTGGAGTAACACTATGACATTCATGGTTCTGAGAAAATCGTATCAATGGGGTTGATAGAAATGCCCGATGGAAGGCGCTACAAACATATAAAGGGAAAGTTGCTAAGAAACTCACTGAAGACTAGGAGAGTAAGACATATTTACGAGTAAGAAGTGAGGAGGGTGAGTGGTTCCAGATGACCCGCTACGGCTGCTTGAGCTATTTACACATTGAGTGGTGAGGAGAGCAAATGATAAGGTTTTGCAGGAAAGGGTAGGTCTTCAGTACACTGGATGTGGAAGGGTTGCTGCTGTTTGAGGGTGACAAAACGCTCTTGCCTGACAGTGTTGTAAGAATGTAAGCAGTAGGCCCGCAATGCACAAGAAAGGGAGTGGCTGGTTGGTTGGTTGTGCTGGAAATGAAATGCCTGAGGACGGTATGTGACATAGAAAGTGTTGATGCTGTAAGAAAGGACAGAAAACGGTATGATAGGGAGGGATGTCTGAGTGAGATTATTGGTTAGGTGCTGAAATGGTCTGGATATATGGGAGGATGAGCGAAAATAGTCTCATAAGGAGAACATATGTATCGGGAACAGAGGTAGGGAGGTGATGATAGAGACTTGGGAAATGAAAGGAGGAATTCGGTGTAGTTGTGGGGTACTGGGACGTGAACATTCGGGAATGTGAGAGACGGTCGTTGGATAGTATAAATTGGATCGATGTGGTATGAGGGGAGCGACGTGCTGTTATGGGTTAAACCATGACATATGAAGTAATCAAAGTAAAACCTAGAGTAATCTGTGGGGCTTTGATATAGGTTGTTATATTATACATGACGGCTACAGATGGAATGCACGCAAATGAAAGTATTTGCATGTCTGTTGCTTCCGCTAGCTTGCAAAGGCGGGAAAAGCCATTGGGTATATAGAAAAAAGACAAGCACACAAAGACACAAGCAGAAATAATGCTACACAGTGATATAGTTCAAAAGATGGAGCCACACGAGTGTAGAACTTCCTACCCGTACAGTACAAACAGGAAATTACACACTAAGAGACAAGGAAGCACAGTGTTGCACTCCCGATATTCTATGAACTATTTACATTTTGTATCAGAACTGAAATTAGAAGATGCGTCTCATGTTTGGTCTTCTCATTTACAGGAACATCAGAGTTAATAGAGAAGGTCTAGAGAAGGGCAAGAAGAATGGTGCTAGACATAGCAGACTTGAGTTACAAGTCGAGGTAAGTGGCTACACATTTCCGCACCGTGGAGGGGAAAACAATGAGGAGGAAGTTGATTGCAACTTCATAGTTTCTCGATTACGTTCACCATTTGGAGGGTCGGTAGCTTCCTCACCGATGCGGAGGGGGAACATGCAGTGGTCATAGCAAGACACTTGGGGTAGAATGATGTAAACTCCTTTTGGAAACTGTGTTGTGGATGAATAGTGTAAGGTAAGTGATGAAGGTGGGGATGATCCAGACTGTATATAGACACGACGGGGAACTGTCAGAAAGCCAGACATGCAAGACACAGACATGACGAGGTACAGACAGGAGGACACAGCCAGACATGCAAGACACAGACACGACGGGGTACAGCCAGGAGGACACAGCCAGACATGCAAGACACAGACACGACGAGGTACAGACAGGAGGACACAGCCAGACATGCAAGACACAGACACGACGAGGTACAGACAGGAAGACACAGCCAGACATGCAAGACACAGACACGACGAGGTACAGACAGGAAGACACAGCCAGACATGCAAGACACAGACACGACGGGTAACAGCCAGGAAGACACAGCCAGAGACAGACACAACGGAGAACAGCGATGAAGAGACAGGCAGAGACAGACATGACGGAGAAGAGCGATAAAGACACAGCCAGAGACAGGCACGACTGAGAGCAGTGATGAAGACACAGCCAGACACAGACACGATGGGGAACAGCCAGGAAGACACAGCCAGAGACAGACATGACGAGGAACGGTGAGGAGGGCGGACTGACCCTCGAGGACGTGGACGACGACGGAGGCGTGTCGTGCACGTGCCGGGGCGCACGTGTAGTTACCAGCGTCGCCACGGGTGGCGCGGGTCACCAGGAGCCAGCTGGTACCCGCTCGCCGGTCCGTCACCAGCTGGACGCCCCCGCGACCTCCGGAGTTGACCTCCTCCACCACGCTGCTCCTCCCGCCGCTGATGCCTGAGGGAGGAGAAGAGAGACACATCAGATCCAGCCAAGGTCAACAACATAGAGACGTCAGAGGTTATGGTGACCCCGAGGTCACGCGGACTCAAGGGGTCAGAGAGGGTGGAGAGGTCACTAACTCCTGCACCCTCGTCTTGACCATGATCTTGTTAACAAGAGGCCGCCCTCAGAAGGCTTCCGTCCCTTCCATACACCAGGGAATATTGTAGTCTCGATGCCTTTTGTCCCACATCCGTTGCTGAGGTAGTGGCGCCTCCCTTCCTCCCTCCCCATGAAATTCCAGGCCTCCGTAACAATAGTCCCTCCTCCCCACCTCCTCAAACCCAGGCCGCTATAACAATGGTCCCCCCACCTCTCTCTCCACACACACACACACACACACACACACACACACACACACACACACACACACACACACACACACACATTGGGAAGCTCCTCTGACGTCACTGGCTGGTGGTCTCCAAGCCTGCAACACTGGCCAGGGGCCTCCAGGCCTGCAACACTGGCCAGGGGTCTCCAGGCCTGCAACACTGGCCAGGGGCCTCCAGGCCTGCAACACTAGCCAGGGGCCTCTAGGTCTGCAACACTGGCCAGAGGCTTCCAGGTCTGCAACACTGGCCAGGGGTCTCCAGGCCTGCAACACTGGCCAGGGGCCTCCAGGCCTGCCACACTGGCCAGAGGCCTCCAGGCCTGCAACACTGGCCAGGGGTCTCCAGGTCTGCAACACTGGCCAGAGGCCTCCAGGCCTGCAACACTGGCCAGGGGCCTCCAGGCCTGCAACACTGGCCAGAGGCCTCCAGGCCTGCAACACTGGCCAGGGGTCTCCAGGTCTGCAACACTGGCCAGGGGCTTCCAGGCCTGCAACACTGGCCAGGGGTCTCCAGTCCTGCAACACTGGCCAGGGGCCTCCAGGCCTGCAACACTAGCCAGGGGGCTCCAGGCCTGCAACACCGGCCAGGGGCCTCCAGGCCTGCGACAGGTCATGGACCTCACGACATTGCACCAGGGTCTGCCTCGGTCCTGCCTCAGCAAATACACAGACGAGAGTGCGTCTTTGATGGCAATGGCTGGGCAAGACTCCTCACTCCTGTAGGGCAAGGGGAGAAGTTCTGCCAGGTCGATGCTATGCCATCAACCCAAAGTCTTATGAGGGATGATATCAAATCGCTCACAACCATCACTCATAAGAATAAGTATGTTATTCTTGGGAATAAGGGGAGAAATATTACTTACCCACGGATCCCCCAGCGTGTCGTAGAAGGCGACTAAGAGTGGCGGGAGGTGAGGGAGTCTGGAAATCCTCCCCTGATTTATTTTGTCATTTTCTGAAATTTAAACCGGGAAAAGGAACCAGGAGAGGATTTCTCCTGGAAGGGCTCAGTTCCTAATGCTTCCTCGCTGTGAGAAGGCGGGCAATTACGAATCGAAAGAGGAAAATGATGGATAAATGGGTAGATAACCGCATGCCTTCCTTGGTTGGTTTGTGGGAGGGAAAAGTTAATGTACGCTGGTAAACTTGGACGCCAGCGGCCGAATCCTACTTTAAAAGTTAGATCAGAAACGAACCTTAACCTGAATGACTGTTGGTGAAGTTTGTTGCCAGAGGGCAGGTTACCGACACACACACAGGCACTCTCTCTCTCTCTCTCTCTCTCTCTCTCTCTCTCTCTCTCTCTCTCTCTCTCCAACTCACCCAAGCCGGTGGGGACGTGGTACCAGGTGACGGAGGCGGTCTTGGGCGTGGCTCCCGAGATGATGCAGGTGATGTTGAGGTCACTGCCAGCTCTCATATACACGGCATCTGACCCCAGGATCCTGGCCTCTGGCTCTGCGGGGAGGAAGGAAGAGAGAGAGACGGAGGTCGATGGTGGTGAATCCAGGAGTGAATATAAGCGTGCGAAGCTGGCAAGATAAGGCTATCCAACGACAAAGGGGTATTGTCGCAAAGGATGAAAAGTACAATACTCTAGAAGGCAATGATGGTCTCTGGAGGGGAAGTATCACCAGACAGAGGGACGCGTCCCTCCATAATTTTGGAGAAGCCATGATCCTGGAGTTGGCAAGTTTCAAAGAACCTGGAGGTGACTGAAGTGACAGCAATGGGCCCGATAGTCACAAGGGTCAGAACGGTCTTCAGTCGTAGGGATGGGCTGCACCAAGGCATGCTTCCAAGTCTGGAGTTGTCGAGAGACGAAGTAAGGAAGCAAAGACAGGAACTCGAGGGAGAAGGGGTTAAGGGTAGGGGGTTATGTATGCCATCTAGGCTATACTCCTTGCCCACCTTTGCTGAGGAAACACTTGGAGGACCACCTCCTCCCTGAAGAGAATGTAGGAGATGGCTAAGGAGGAGGAGAAGGAGGAGGAGGAGGAGACTAGATAGGAAGACTAGATGGCGCAGTCATCAATATCAAGAGGACGTTAAGGTATCAAAAGGAGCGGTTCTGTCAGTTGGTGAGTCGACCATAGATTGGTCAGGTCAGGGGACAGAAGAACAGGTTGAAATGTAGACGTTGCTGGAGATGATTTGGTTTAAGGGACCAGAAGGATCTGTCTGTAGATAAGAAGTTGAATCAACACACTTTTTTGATGTTATGTTTGAACTTTACGAAGATCTTCTGGGTGATTCCATGCAGAAGTGAAAGCTGATGAGGGCTCAGGGGAAGGGAGGAGTTTCATGGCCCAATAAGCTTTGTCCCTGGTGCCAAAAGGATATCAATAGCAGGAGTGATGAGACCATGATTGGACTTGAAGAGAAAAAGCTGTCACCTGTCTATCTATCGATCTATCTATCTATCTATAACTATCTATCCGAGGACTCACTAGCAGGGATAGGATGGGCGAATTTGAAGCAAGAAATTCTTCGGCAAGACTGTATTCTGTTTCGTCAACTGACGATGGTACAGCCTCGCTAAGCGTGACTTTTCACAGGAGGGGGGGTGTCCGGTAGCACCCAGAGAGAGAGAGAGAGAGAGAGAGAGAGAGAGCTGGGGAACACAGTGGACCGGACTGAGGCTGATCCCGGGCCACTGACCTATCACGTCAAGAGTGAAGCGTTTGAAGATCTTGGGCTGCGCGGACACCTGGCACTCGTACACGCCGGAGTCGCTGACGGAGGGGCTGGAGACGCTCAGGACCCAGTAGGGCGAGGACTTGGCGTGCACGGCTCGGAAGCGGGTGTCCGTGGTGTACGTGAAGGAGTCGGTGGTCAGGACGTGCAGGTCCCGGCGACGGATCCACGACACCTGGTGAAGCCAGGGGCACAGAGAACAGGTGTTAGTATGTGTAGGTATGGGAGGCGTAGAGAGAGTGCACGGGTGGTGTGGGTGAGCATGGGTGGAGAATGGGTGGCAGGGGTGAAGAATGGGTGGGTGGCAGGGGTGAGCATGGGTGAAGAATGGATGGCAGGGGTGAGCAGTGGGTGAAGAATGGGTGGGTGGCAGGGGTGAGCATGGGTGAAGAATGGATGGCAGGGGTGAGCAGTGGGTGAAGAATGGGTGGCAGGGGTGAGCATGGGTGAAGAATGGTTGGCATGGGTGAGCATGGGTGAAGAATGGATGGCAGGGGTGAGCATGGGTGAAGAATGGATGGCAGGGGTGAGCAATGAGCGGCAAGGGTGAGGAGTGGGTGGCAAGGGGTGAGCAATGGGTGGCAGGGGTGAGCAATGGGTGGTGTGGGTGAACAGAGGTGGTGAAGGGTGAGCATGGGTGGTGTGGGGGACGAGGAGAGAGCATGGGTGTGGAAAGCTGCTGAGGTAATATTGTCATGGGTAACTACCTGACAACCCACTCGACCATCATGGGTAACTACCCTACTACCCAACAACCCTCTAGACCGTCATGGGTAACTACCCTACTACCCAACAACTTACTCGACCATCATGGGTAACTACCCTACTACCCAATAACCCATTAGACCGTCATGGGTAACTACCCCTCCTAACCAACAACCAGCTAGACCGTCATGGGTAACTACCCCTCCTAACCAACAACCAACTAGATCGTCATGGGTAACTACCCTACTACCCAATAACCCTCTAGACCGTCATGGGTAACTACCCCTTCTAACCAACAACCAGCTAGACCGTCATGAGTAACTACCCCTCCTAACCAACAACCAACTAGACCGTCATGAGTAACTACCCCTCCTAACCAACAACCAGCTAGACCGTCATGAGTAACTACCCCTCCTAACCAACAACCAGCTAGACCGTCATGGGTAACTACCCCTCCTAACCAACAACCAGCTAGACCGTCATGGGTAACTACCCCTCCTAACCAACAACCAGCTAGACCGTCATGGGTAGTAACTACCCTACTACCCAATAACCCATTAGATCGTCTTGTGTAACTACCCCTCCTAACCAACAACCAGCTAGACCGTGTGAGGCAGCTGACCAGTATCCAATTTCCAACTCCTGTGCTGCTCAGGAAGTTAACGTTTGTTGTGAGATCAACTTGGTTGGCCCGGGGCGCTGGGTCACTGGTGTGGCTGGCCCATCCCCACCACCTCGACAACCCTGGTGCTGGGTCACTGGTGTGGCTGGCCCATCCCCACCACCTCTACAACCCTGGTGCTGGGGTCACTGGTGTGGCTGGTCCATCCCCACCACCTCTACAACCGTGGTGCTGGGTCACTGGTGTGGCTGGTCCATCCCCACCACCTCTACAACTCTGGTGCTGGGTCACTGGTGTGGCTGGTCCATCCCCACCACCTCTACAACCCTGGTGCTGGGTCACTGGTGTGGCTGGCCCATCCCCACTGCCTCTACAACCCTGGTGCTGGGCCGCTGGTGTGGCTGGCCCATCCCCACCACCTCTACAACCCTGATGCTGGGTCACTGGTGTGGCTGGCCCATCCCCACCACCTCTACAACCGTGGTGCTGGGTCGCTGGTGTGGCTGGCCCATCCCCACTGCCTCTACAACCCTGGTGCTGGGCCGCTGGTGTGGCTGGTTCATCCCCACCGCCTCTACAACCCTGGTGCTGGGGTCACTGGTGTGGCTGGTCCATCCCCACCGCCTCTACAACTCTGGTGCTGGGTTACTGGTGTGGCTGGCCCATCCCCACTGCCTCTACAACCCTGGTGCTGGGTCATTGGTGTGGCTGGCCCATCCCCACTGCCTCTACAACCCTGGTGCTGGGTCACTGGTGTGGCTGGCCCATCCCCACTGCCTCTACAACTCTGGTGCTGGGTTACTGGTGTGGCTGGCCCATCCCCACTGCCTCTACAACCCTGGTGCTGGGTCGATGGTGTCTTAGTTCATTCATGTTGAATAGGATGCAACAAAGACCTCAAGCCACCATGGCAACAAAGACCTCAAGCCACCATGGCAACAAAGACCTCAAGCCACCATGGCAACAAAGACCTCAAGCCACCAATGGCAACAAAGACCTCTAGCCACCATGGCAACAAAGACCTCAAGCCACCATGGCAACAAAGACCTCAAGCCACCAATGGCAACAAAGACCTCAAGCCACCATGGCAACAGAGACCTCAAGCCACCATGGCAACAAAGACCTCAAGCCACCATGGCAACAAAGACCTCAAGCCACCAATGGCAACAAAGACCTCTAGCCACCATGGCAACAAAGACCTCAAGCCACCATGGCAACAAAGACCTCAAGCCACCAATGGCAACAAAGACCTCAAGCCACCATGGCAACAGAGACCTCAAGCCACCATGGCAACAAAGACCTCAAGCCACCATGGCAACAAAGACCTCAAGCCACCAATGGCAACAAAGACCTCAAGCCACCAATGGCAACAGAGACCTCAAGCCACCATGGCAACAGAGACCTCAAAGCAGGTCGGCAATGAAAAAAAAAAACAGAAAAATCCAATTTCTGTTTACATAAATACAGAACTACATTTACATAAACACACAACTACATTGGGGTCATTACTGTTTGAGACGACTGGCTACGTCTTATTTAGCATTCCTGTGTGTGTGTGTGTGTGTGTGTGTGTGTGTGTGTGTGTGTGTGTGTGTGTGCAACGTTATCTTCATAAACTTATAAACGCGAGTTGAAAAACAACCTCTGCCGCCACATCCCCGTGGCCCCAGCAACGTCGCAAATTGTCGTCTTGGCCTTCAACTGTCTTCAAGGGGAGGATATTCCTGCGCTTAATGGCGCGCGCTTATGAACATACATAAGTGCTCATAACGCCGCTGGAGCCCATCAGCGCTTATAAAGATATAAGAGTACGAGTAATGTGGAGAAACGACTGCGTACTTCAGCGAGATTACCTCCTCGCCCAAAAATGGTTTCATGAATATCAGATGTTGCCGGAGGAGGAGGAGGAGGTGCTGGGTGGCCTGGTACACCCGCCCGCTGCCTGGTGCCGGGGTGGGACGATGTAGCGGGTCAGGGCGGGGTCATGGGTCACGGGGAAGATATGGGGTCAGTGGGGGAATATGGGTCAGAGGGGACATGGGCTCCTGTAGAGACATGGGTCAGTTGGGTTGGGTGGCAAGTGTGACAGTGGGAGCTTTGCGTTAGCGGAGGAAGTACTTAGGAAGCCGCTGCTTCCCATGATTACTGTGGAGCTGTTGGGTAACTCGAGGATGAGTCGTTGTGACGTCTGCTTCTTTCGCTACCACCCTTAGCTTAAGAATGCTTTAACCTCTCATCATTATCTTTCGTAACAACTATAACTGAACCCTTTTTAAAAGACTGGTCGTTTCACCTCATAAACTCACAGACAATTCAAATCATTTTCTCCTTTAACTCTCCATTTCTTTGGCCACTTTTTTTCTCTCTCGAGTATTCCAGACTTTACCCCTTGTGTTTAAGACCCCCCCCCCTTCCCCCTTCCCTCCCCGTGTGTTCATCACTCACTCCGTGTATTCAAAACCCACCCCGTTTGTTCATACCCCCCACCCCGTGTTCAAGACTCCACCGCGTGTGCTTAACATCTTTACCGTATGAACTTATCATCCCCCAAGCTTTGTATATTATTACCCCCACCCAGTTTGCACTATAACCCCCACTCCGTGTACACTATAACCCGTGTACACTATAACCCGTGTACACCATAACCCCCCGCCTCTCCCGTGTGTGACCTCTGGCCCTAAGAACGTGAGTCAGCTTGAGGCCTTACCACCTCACAACTCACACGTCTCTCACCCTCATTTCCCTCATTATTCAGCACTAGGAGATCCACTGGCCCGTCTCCCCTCCTCATGCCTTCCTATTGTCGGTCTTCATATTTCTTTTACTACCTATTTTCCTTTCCTCATATTTCCACCATCTGCCACCTCATTAATTTCTCCACCTTCCTGTTTCATACACGCACTTCTGCAAGTTATTGCTTTACTCATTTTCCCTCCTCATTTTTCTTCCTCATTATTCTTCTCTCATACATCTCTGCCTCTTCCATGACTTTCGTGTTCCTGGGTATATATATATATATATATATATATATATATATATATATATATATATATATATATATATATATATATATATATATATCTTTTTTTCTTTCATACTATTCGCCATCTCCCGCATTAGTGAGGTAGCGTTAAGAACAGAGGACTGAGCCTCTGAGGGAATATCCTCACCTGGCCCCCTTCTCTGTTCCTTCTTTTGGAAAATTAAAAAAAAACGAGAGGAGAGGATTTCCAGCCCGCCGCTCCCTCCCCTTTTAGTCGCCTTCTACGACACGCAGGGAATACGTTTGAAGTATTCTTTCTCCCCCATCCCCAGGGATATATATATATATATATATATATATATATATATATATATATATATATATATATATATATATATATATATATATATATATATATATATATATATATATATATATATATATATAGGACCAAGATGGCTCCTTGTGTTTCCTCATCCTTATAACTGACGCTTTCCTGGACGCCAAGTGATCGATGGGATTACGTCGACACTTGCTTGCCTCAGCGCTGGACAACAACAGCTCGCCTCACTCACTCGCCTCCCATCATCACCTCAGTCGCTCCCACCCACACACACACACCACCCCTCACCCACCCTGCTGTTCCACTGGCCGGCCTCCCATCATCACCTCAGTCGCTCCCACCCACACACACACCACCCCTCACCCACCCTGCTGTTCCACTGGCCGACCGTATCCCCTCCTAGCTGTTCAGATGTCCGTCAGTCTCCCTGGTGTCAACCTGATGAAGGGGGGAGAATGGGATGTATGAAGAGGAAGAGAGAAGAGTAAGAGGGATTAGAGAGAAAGAGAGGCAATGCGACTGAAGGGCGGGGAATAGATGGATAGAGAGATAGATAGATAGATAGATAGATAGATAAATAGATAGATAGATAGATAGATGAATAGATAGATAGATAGATGAATAGATAGATAGATAGATAGATGAATAGAGAGAGAGAGAGAGAGAGAGAGAGAGAGAGAGAGAGAGAGAGAGAGAGAGAGAGAGAGAGAGAGAGAGAGAGAGAGAGAGAGAGAGAGAGAGAGAGAAGAGGGGAAGAGGTGGTGGGGGTTAGGGCAATATAACGATCTATTTTGATTTATCGTCATAGCAGAACCCTAAACCTCATACAGCTATAAAAACATTTCACATCAGCTGCACATCATGAGAGGCGCTCGCTACAGTACCGTGCACACACCCACAGTACACCCACACACACACACACACACACACACACACACACACACACACACACTGTACACACACCCACAGTACACATACACACAGTACATCTACACACGGTACATACACACATAGTATACACACCCACAGTACACACACCTACTGTACAAACACCCACAGTACACACGCCCGCAGTACACACACCCATAGTACACACACACACACACACACACACACACACACACACACACACACACACACACTCACACACACACACAGAGTACACACACCCACATTACACAAACCCGCAGTATACACACCCACAGTACACACACCCACAGTTCACACACCCGCAGTACATAATCCCACAGTACACACACCCACAGTGCACACACCTACAGTACACACACCTACAGTACACACACCCACAGTACCCCCCCTCCCACACACACACGCCAGGATGAAAAATAACACAGTAATGAAATATAGCATTGCAAGCGTCACAATACACATCCCACAGTAATAAACGCGGCCACAAACATTATAACACAGTGTCATAACATGCGTCATCATAACACATATCATGGTAACATACACCATCGTAACACACGCATCACCGAAGCGCACCATCGTAACATACTGTCGAAACACACACACACACACACACACACACACACACACACACACACACACACACACACACACACACGCGTATCATTATAACACACACCATAACACACCATCATAACACACTCTGACAACACACACCATCCTAACACATTGCAACACACACCATCATAACACACCATCATAACACACTCTGACAACACACACCATCATAAAACACACTCTGACAATACACACCATCATAACACACCATCATAACACACTCTGACAACACACACCATCATAACACATTGCAACACCCACCATCCTCACAACACACACCATCCTAACACATTGCAGCAAACACCATCACAACACACACCATCATAACACATTGCAACACACACCATCATAACACATTGCAGCAAACACCATCATAACACACACCATCCTAACACATTGCAACACACACCATCCTCACAACACAACCTGGAAGGATGATGGCCTCACCTTGCGGTCCCCTAACGTCCTCACGCCGCAGGTCAGGTTGGCTGCGGCGCCCACGGGCGTGGTGATGTGCGTGGGCGTGGACAGGAAGTAGGGGCACTTGCGGCAGCGGTCGGGGGCGGCGGTTGGTGTGGGCGGCGTGTGCGTCACGCCTGCTGGGAGGACAAGAACTCATTGGTACACAGACACACACACACAGACGCCAAAGTAGGTCGGTGATTGGTCCTCTTACTCAAGGATAATGTAAAAGTGAAAGGGAAAGGAGCAGTGGGAGGGGCGGGAGGGGAATTTCCCCTATCTTGCTTTTCAGTTACTATAAGATGGAACAGAAGAAGGAGCCGAGCGAGGAGTACTCATCTTCTGCAAAGGGATGCAGAATGTTTACGTGGATGAGAAGGGAGGTTATAGGTAGTATGTCTGGGGAGAGGAACCACAATGTTCTGGCTCTGAGTGTAACCTATGCTCAAGGGGAAGGAGGAAGAATGGATCAGAAATGTACTGGGGGTAAAATCTATGATCAGTGGGATGTGAGAAAACTAACCAAAAAAAAAAAAAAACCCAAAAAACGCAAAACAATGATTATACATTTGTAATGCTTAAAGGAAAATAAGAGAAGGAAAAACAAACTGAAAGACGAAAATGTATCTGATATTAATCACAAAAACGTACCAAAGGTGATCCAGTGACCCAGCTATGGATCAGCCAAGAGATTTAGGCTGTAAATAGCTTGTAGGATGGAAGAGCGAGCTGTCGAGGGACAAGGTCGTATATATGACCTCCGAAATAAGGTGTAGGAAACGTTGACCAAAGATAACAGGAATACAAAGTGTTGAGCAAAGATGGTTTCTTTTGAGATAAAATTTCTAGAAGCTATCATGGAGGATCCGAAGCTGCAGGTGGATATGGAAGGAGTGTGGGAGAGCAAAGATGGTTTCTTTTGAGATAGAATTTCTGGAAGCTATCATGGAGGATCCGAAGCTGCAGGTGGATATAGAAGGAGTGCGGGAGGCGTCCAGCAACGACCACGATATCAAACACCATTGAAACAGAAGGAGATATGCAGACAGACCCTCCCCCGGCAATGTTACTTAGACTGAATGAGACTCACATTCGCCCCCGGAGCAGGGGTGGCAGTGGAGGGAAGAAAATGGGATCTAAGAAACGCCAGAGGCAATAGAGACGGGAGGCATATTCTCCAACACTGGGGGGAACACCGAAGATGATAGGGAGCTCCAGAAGACAAAGATCTGAGTGGTATCATCTGCCCAAATGGAAGCGGACGAGGCCCAGCGATGGTGAGGCAGGTCGACAACGCCCGCTCCACATCATCATGACCGACTTGCTCCAGGTGTGTATTGGAAGAGAGACGCGACAAGAGCAAGGACTTCGAAGAGCAGGCGAGGGATCCAGATGGTAGTAGGTAGATCCCCGACCACAGGGAGAGAGAGAGAGAGAGAGAGAGAGAGAGAGAGAGAGAGAGAGAGAGAGAGAGAGAGAGAGAGAGAGAGAGAGAGGGAGGGAGGGAGGGAGAGTGAGAAAGAGAATCTTAATCTGTATTTAAGCATCTTTTGACGTCCACTTTGCGATCTGATTCCATGATACAAACTCTTCAACTTCTCCATCGTCATCATGAGAGGCATTTTTCCCCTTTGACCACAGGGTTATGGCTGATGGTTGTCGGGAAAATAATGGACATTTCTGGAAAAAAAAAGAAGGCAAAAACGTAGTGCTATTAGTCGCGTATGCTGTCCATTTAGGAGTATAATTTGCCTTATTTCAGGCAGGCAGAGTTTTAGAATAATGTCTTAATCATGTGCAGAGACGGGGTAAAAGCCGTAATTAAGAGTGGTTTGGCTGTGATTTTATGGACTATGCTTAAGTGGATAACGACGCTGGGGGGGGAAGTACACGGGCCCCGGGCCGCATGCGGGTGCTGGGGACTCATCTCCACGCCGCGGCGAGGGAAGGTGGAGTGAGTGAGGCGAGAGTGGAATGAATTGAGGGAGTTGGAACGGAGGAAGAAGGGGAGGTGGGTGAGGAGGAGGAGATGGTGGAGGTGCGTGAGATGTGAGGACCTGCAGGCGAGGATAGTGAGGGCCTGCAGGCGAGGATAGTGAGGCCCTGCAGGCGAGGACAGTGATGAGGCCCTGCTGTCGAGGACAGTGAAGCCCTGCAGTCGAGGATAGTGAGGCCCTGCAGGCGAGGACAGTGATGAGGCCCTGCAGTCGAGGATAGTGAGGCCCTGCAGGCGAGGACAGTGAGGCCCTTCAGTCGAGGATAGTGAGGCCCTGCAGTCGAGGACAGTGAGGCCCTGCAGTCGAGGACAGTGAAGCCCTGCAGGCGAGGATAGTGAGGCCCTGCAGGCGAGGACAGTGAGGCCCTGCAGGCGAGGACAGTGATGAGGCCCTGCAGGCGAGGACAGTGAGGTAGGTATGGCCAGCCAGGGGTGACACACGGTTAAAGGAACCACTCTACCACTCTGGCCACAATTACACACTCCACGCGGGAAACCTAGTCTGGTGTGACCTTCGGTAACTCACCTGAACCATGATGATCCTCTCCATGTAATCTAACACACACCACACACACCCACACACACACACACACACACACACACACACACACGCGCGCAGCCATAAAGGATGGACGGGTCGTTGAACATCTGTTAATACCCACAGCACAGAGCCCAGAAACGACTGAAAATATTGTATTGGGAGAGCGGGCGGGAGAAGGAGGAAGAGTTTCTGGGGCTGGTCAACAACAGACTCTGAGCTTAACGACTGATGCAGTTAAGGGCAAGAACCCTTGGCCCTTTGACACCGAGGCACTCAAGAAACCGAGCGGAAGCTGTAAAACGAATGATATGCCCTGTTAGAAACGGATCAATTTGGAAAATGTATGATTCCATGGACGAAAAAGTTTAGGAAGGTGCTCGAGAGCATAAGATCAGTCAATGCTGCTCATTAGCGAAATGGGAGAGTTTTTTGGACAGCCAGAGACAAGAAGAATGACAGATCAACATGACAGGACTTAGACGTAACGCTGGGTAAGACAGGGAGACAGACAGACAGAGATTAATATCGGACTATGAACACCTCGGAGGGATGATTTCAAGAGCAGAGAATGTCAGCAAGACTTCGTGATAACGTGGGAGGAGCGGCTCAAGAATGTGTCATATCCCCGCGCCTCATGAGGGACGCCGGAGAGAGAGAGAGAGAGAGAGAGAGAGAGAGAGAGAGAGAGAGAGAGAGAGAGAGAGAGAGAGAGAGAGAGAGAGAGAGAGAGAGAGAGACCAGCTCACACGGCTCCACCTCCGTTACACAGCACGGTGATATGAACAACTGTGTTCTTGATTTCTGCAGGTGGAGACAAGGTAGTTGAGCTGTGTTCTTCATCTCTGTAGATGGAGACAAGTTGAATAAAGCAGTTCTCTTCATCTGTGTAGATGGAGGCAAGATTATGAAATCAGTTTTCTTCACCTATGTAGATGGAGGCAACATTATGAAAACAGTTTTCTTCACCTATATAGATGGAGGCAACATTATGAAAACAGTTTTCTTCACCTATGTAGATGGAGGCAACATTATGAAATCAGTTTTCTTCGCTTATGTAGATGGAGACAAGATGAGTGAAGCAATTCTCTTCATCTCTGTAGATGGAGACAAGATCAGTAAAGTAGCAGACGCCTTCTGCCACCACCCCAACCACCACTTTCTCCGGCGTATCATCAAACGGGCGACCATCTCTGAAGAGGAACGCCATGTACTATGGATAACACGCTGTTATGAACTAGCCTTACAGAAAATAGAGGTGAATGTAAAGCACATCTTGACCCAACCTCACCGCTGGAGACTTTGGCAGTAGATGAATTCTAACCTTGGACGCATAAAGGAGGGGAAAAATGACGGTGATATACATGCATACTCAGGAATATTTACAGTTTGTTTATAGCATTAAAGTAATTGTCGAAAACGCTATTTGTATTTGTTAATCGTCTTTATTTCGATAATATTTCATTTCTAGTGTTATTTCTCACCATTTCAACCGCATGTGGGATTATAACTTAGATCCATTTTACATGACTTAAAACCCGGACACATTTCATCGGAGTTTGGGAACCTAAAATTTATCCTCGTGTCGTGTTTTGGTTCAGTCTTGATGGATATGTAATGTATACATATGAATTACTGTAATGACTTTTACCTACGTTTCCATTAACTTCTCAAAAGCTAATTAGGTCCCTGTATGGGGTAAAGACTCGATCAACAATATTGTTACCTCGCGTTGGGTCATGAATTAATTGTTTAGAAGTTGTCTTCTACTGAACTACTCCATCTGCTTCCTTCACAGCCACTTGCTAAGAAAGCCTATTACGTTATTGCTAAGATCATTTAAACCACCTTCAGTTACTATTTCTTTATTGTGCAATGGAGACTTAATATCATTTATCCAAAGTAAAAAAAAAAATTCCTCGTTTTCTTTCTGGGGTTTATACACCACTTTGATTACTTTGGTTGTATTAATCCACGGGTATATATACATTCACCTTACGTCACTCTCTCTTTATTGTGCAATGGAGACTTAATATCATTTATCCAAAGTAAAAAAAAAAATTTCCTCGTTTTCTTTCTGGGGTTTATACACCACTTTAATTACTTTGGTTGTATTAATCCACACGTTATACAGCGGGGATGGCTGCCTGCGTCAACACCACGTCATGGAGACTGGGTATACATACATTCCCGCAACTGGGTATACATACATTCCCGCTGGTATAGAGTTTACCATCGCCAACCAGTCCTGTGTTACCATACCATCCAGTTTTCCCGGTAATACGCGAGGCCTGACTTCATTATCTTCTTCGTGATCTTGGACGTCGGTGTAGCGACATTTGATACGCTGCAGCGAAGGGCACACACCTTGACATACGAGACACTGGCTCCCGCAAATTAGCGTGAATATTCCTCTCTTTCTCTTTTTTTTCAGTGCAAATTAGCTTAAATATTCCTCTCTTTTCTTCTCTTTTTTTTTCACTGCGAATTAGCTTGAATATTCCTCTATTTTCTTCTCTTTTTTTTTCACTGCGAATTAGCTTAAATATTCCTCTCTTTTCTCCTTTTTTTTGCATAGCGAATTAGCTTGAATATTTCTCTCTTTTCTTCTCTCTTTTTTTTTCCCCCTCACTTCCCCGGGGCTGGTCCGACCTCGCATGACCTGACACTGGCTGACACTGTCGCTCATCGATTCTTTGTGTGTGGCGGAGGTGGCTGAGGCCGGGCTGAAGGTCACTCCAGTACCCACCTTCTTTTGGGGGCGTGATGATGAGGGACAATCAGGTTGACCAAGTGGGGCAACACACACTTGGGTTGACTCTACGCGTCCACGATTATGGCTGTTGACGAACAAAAGAACGAAGGGGGTGTGGGTCGTGCGTGTTCTCGCTCGGTGTTCTAGTTATACCTGAAGAACACAGGTGTAGAAGAACAAAAGAATGAAGGATGTGTGTGTGTGGTGCGTGTTCTCACTCGGTGTTCTAGTTATACCTGAAGAACACAGGTGTAGAAGAACAAGAGAACGAGGGGTGTGTGCGTCGTGCGTGTTCACGCTCGTTGTTCTAGTCATACCTGAAGAACACAGGTGTTTCGTAACGCCCCTTGCACCGTGTCTGCCGTGAGTGTTTCATGTTAAGTGAGAGTGGCGCTTCGCTCACTACTCGGGAACCGTGGCCGATAAAACAGTTGTGTGAGTCAGGAGGTGGGGGAACAGAGCGGTGTTGATGAGGGAGACGACACAGATGATGAATAGACGTGGAACAGAGGCACGAACTGCATCCATTGCAGGGGAAAAGAAGGTGACGGTGGAACAGAGACAGCAACCGTTGCAGGGGGAAAAGAAGGTGACGGTGGAACAGAAAGCAGGAGCAAGGGGAAAGGAGGTAGAGGTGGAACGGAAGAAGGAATAGTAGTAGGGGAGTAGATGGAGGTGGAACAGATGCAGGAGCAGCGAGCAGGGGAGGAGTGGGGAAGTGGAACAGGAGATAGACCAGCGGCAGGTGGAAGAGAGAGGAAGGTGGAACAAGCAGGAGCAATAGCCGTAGCAGAAGGAAAGGAAGTGGGACAGACGCCTGTTGTTGGTCCATATTACTTCAGCAGGAAGGAGGAACCTCCTCCAGCAGGGGTCACTACCCCTACACTGCCCATAACCTCTTTAGATGACGCGAGATCATCCTCCAGCAGGAGTCTACACCCTCAGATACCAACACCACTAGGAACTAAGTGGAATCCAATGCTTCTCCCACGTCCAATGACAGCAGCAGGAAAGAACAGAGTCTATGATTTAACAGTCTTCAATACGGTACAACATTCGCTCGAGGTCTTGTCAGGTCAGGTCACTTTTACCAGGAGGATTCTTACGTAAGGTCACACGACCTGGGGATCAGCAGGTCCTGTAGTTCTACCTGGGGAAGGGGTGGATGGGGGTTTGTGTTGATCACTCGTTTAGAAAGACCACCGTCCACCAGGGCTCTTGTATCCTACTCATGTAGGTCTACGAGCCCCCTCCTCATATGAGTTCTCTACTCACATATGTCCATATAACACAAGCAAGTCTCCCATTCACACAGCCACATATTCACTACATAAAAACCTTACGTACAGTTGGATCAAACCTAAAGCCCATCTCGTTACACACGACACATGGGATTATAATGGATGTATTTTGCTCACACAACCATCTAATCCTCCTCATGCACTCCTACTGGAAAAGCCACTTGATCATACAGCCATGTTCTAGTTCATATACTCATTCACTCCCGCCCTGATCCCACTCCACACACAGTGATGGACTGAAGAGCCATCCAATGTTAAAAGGCTCATTCATCCAAGAACCCATCAGACATGCTTAACAGATGAGCCTCCACGACCTGCTCTTCATCACGAACTCACAGTCCCATGCAACTGTTCTTTAGCACTTACACGTCTTCATGAATTTCATTTCGTCCACGAGCGCGTGTGCACAGAAAACTGTCTATATTACTCACTGTTCACTTGCTGGCAGGACATCTCTTTGACACAGCTGTAGACACAGCTCCACTGGTCACCTCCGGTGGGCACAGCCTGCTGTTTGCACCAGGGGATGTTAGGTCTTGCACCAGAGAGGTTAGGTCTGGCACAAGGGGAAGTTAGGTCCCTACACCAGAGAAGTTGGGTCTGGCACAAGGGGAAGGAGGGCCTACACCCGGGGAAGTTAAGTTCCACACCAGGGGAAGTTAGAATCCACACCAGGGGAAGTTAGACCCCACACCAGGGGAGGTTAGACCCCACACCAGGAAAGGTTAGACCCCACACCAGGGGAAGTTAGACCCCACACTAGGGGAAGTTAGACCCCACACCTGGGGAAGTTAGGTCCTGGACCACAGAAGTTAAGCCCGACACCAGGGGAGGTTAAGTCCCCACACCATGAACGTTAAGTCCTCTACCAAGAAAGCTGATATCTTTTGTGCCGATAATAAATGCTTCCTGGAATATATGAGAGATCAAAGGCCTCTTTCCCCTCCCCTCTCAGGTAAAGGGTCAGGGTGGAGGGCGAAGGGATCAGCCAGCTTCGTGGCCCTGCTGATGGCTGGGGCCAGTTGGCCAACAGGAGGAGTGGGCGCTGAGCTCATCCTCGCCAGAGATCTTAAAAGCACTGACACCCTGGAGGATACTGACCCTGGGGTAGCGAGGCACCACTGGCCCAGGGTAGATCTGGTTGTCCCTTGGGTAGCGAGGCATCATCGTGTGAGCGGATGTGGCCTTTCTTCTTCTTCTTCTCTTGTGTCTCCCCTGATGATGTGATTATTACACGAAAGTGCACTTGGGAACTTTCGTGTTTCATTTTCCCCGTGGACTCATAGGAATATATATATATATATATATATATATATATATATATATATATATATATATATATATATATATATATATATATATATATATATATATATATATATATATATATATATATATATACGCATATATTTTTTTTCTTTTTTTCTATCAAACTGCAGGTGTAACATTGCGTAGGTTAAGTAAATTACCAGAACGTTGGGTCAGAATCCCAGGTGTGTACAGTCAACAAATATAGTATCTATCACTTCGGTTTCGGTGGAATTCGAAGTGAACAATGTTACTCCAGTTATTTCGGTGTCATTGGTACTTCCCATAACTTTTCATTTCTCTTATGCAAGAAAATATCCCTTCCTCTAGCTATATTCTTTGACTTAAATAGAAACTGTCATAAATCATTGATTTATTGAAATAAGGCAAAACGAATGTCATTCACTGCTTTGATGATGCTTATTTGAAAGAGAAATATACACTATAGTATTGATAAATTCAGAGAATGTTGGAAAATTTAAGAGATGAATTGCCACGTCTCAGACGGTAATGTGGTTAGGACAGGAAATGATACAAATATAACAATTTTGATTAATATCGTTTAGAAAATCTAGTTTTTCGTGACGGAAAAACATATGAAGTCGTAGAAAAAAAAATTTAATCAAGGTATTATTATTTTGCTTAGGATGTCAGTATCGAACTAATGGATTCTGATTCCCCTTTGGTTCTTGGGCTTTTAGTGCACAAGGGACAATCGGCGTCCAGACAACACCAGACAATTCGTCAACGAGCACTTACAGAAAATGGAACAGAAATAATAAGGAGGCTCTATGTCAAACACGTAATGCTAAATAGGTTAAGGTAGCTTCACTAGTTGCTTGATAGCTTGCTGTTCTATAAGACGGAAGAAGAAAATAAGGTTTGTACGCGACATGTTAACAGAAAATAGATAAAATTTTGGTTGTAATTTGTAAGAGAAAGAAGATAAGAGAGAAACCATCAAGGGGGAACTGATGCGTTGGATGACGGAAGACCTGGACGTGAGTGAGAGAGATGAAGTCAAGGACTTCGATCGCAGACGTCCTGGGCACCATGATGATCATCAGCCACGTTGAGAACATGGCGCGTATGTGGTATAGGAGGGGCGTCGTGCCCTCGGCTCATCTGGTGGCTGGACGACCCCAAGCCAGATGGACCGAGAGGTGGATCTGTGTAGGTGTCCCTGCACACACACACACACACACACACACACACACACACACACACGTTGATCTGCCCTTCCCCTGCTGTACGTCTCTGACATTCTCATGTTATATATGGCCGGCCGCCAACAGTTCCATCGGTTTCACGAGCCCCATCAGTTCCATGAATTATGCCACCTCTTTGAGCGCCTAAAGCTCTACCAGTTCCATGAGCCCCACCAGTTCCATGAGCCCTACTGGTCTTATGAGCCCCACCAGTTCCATGAGCTCTACTGGTCTCATGAGCTCCACCAGTTCCATGAGCTCTACTGGTCTCATGAACCCCACCAGTTCCATGAGCTCTACTGGTCTCATGAGCCCCACCAGTTCCATGAGCCCTCGTCAATGTTTAGCTCGACAAAGTCTACGAAGTCAAAATTCCATTGAGGTCCACTTGTTTCTTAAAGACAGCCAGGCTTGTGATCCTACGGTATTCCATAACTTTATATCTTCACTAAGCCCTGTAGGTCTCGCGTCTTCCCTGCGCTTCTTATACTGTCAGAACTTCACTGAGCCCCAGAGCTGCATCGTCCTCTTGCATATAGAGTTCCGAAGCTTCACTAAGCTTGTGAGCTCCACCGGACCCCAAGGCTGGCTGGGGCCTGTGGGGCCCCACCAGACCTGTGAGCTCCATGAGGTATCTGAGCTCGACCAGACCTGTCATCTCCACCAGAAGACCCCCCCCCTGAACTTCACCACCAAGCCTGTGAGCCTTCCAGCGGGCCTCTGGAGCCAGAAATGTAGAGACCCCCCACAGATCCCCACTCCCTACCTCCTCCCGGAGCTCGGGCCACGGGAAGCAGAAGGCAGGAGGTAATTTCAACTGGAGTTAGTAATAGAAAAAGTTTGATCAGGTATTTTTTTTTTCAGGTCCACCTCGGCGGTTGCTTTTGTTAGCTAATAATCGCTGCTTAATGTGAGCGCTGGAAGTTGGTCGGGACAAACAGGGGTTAGGTTGGATTTCTTTCTGTATATTTCTTTTTTCCTCGAGAGTCACTTAGAATAGCCTCCGTCGAAGCCCAGGCCTTGAATGGAGCGTCACATCAGGGCAAAAAGATGAGGGGGAGAATGGGGATGCTTGGCCCTTTTAGAGAGAGGAAAGAGGAAAAGAAATAGGAAAGGGGTAGAAGGAGAAGATGACGAAAGAGGAGGAAGATGATGACGAAAGAGGAGGAGGAGGAGAAGAAGAAGAGATGATGAAGAAGAATGTCCAACTGAGAGGCAAACATTTCACCCATCTTCCCCGTCCATGGCGTCCATCCTCCTCCCTCACCCTGTCACTTCCAGTTCCGTGAGACGTAGCTACAGGAGGGAGGAGGCGGGGATGAAGAGGTGTATGATGCGTGTATAGTGATGACATGGCTAGCCCGGTGGCTGAACTTGAATGAGACACGGGGTAAGACCAACAATCCTGACCCAAAGAGTCTCCATCTCTCTATCTCTCTCTCTTTCTCTCTCGCCTGGCTAGTCTCCACACAGAGAGTATGGGAAGCAGCAGCCTGGTGCTTTTAGGCACGTGCGGACGTCTCGCTGAAACAGTGGCTTAGACATGAACATCAGCAGCGTCACAACACTCAGGAAAGTGTGGGTGGGTGAAGGGAGGCGACAGCAGGAGGAAGGTTTCTGTCGCCACTCTGACCAAGGGGAGAAGTGGTGAGGAAGAGCCCGCTAAGATATGCCACACTAGGGCGGGTGTGACCCTACTGAGTGGCACACAGCCACTCACACAGACAAACATCCCCACCCCAGTAATGTGGAGGCAGGTTGTGTGACTGTACTTATGTGGAGCTTCCAAGCTCTGTAGCGTACAGTATATGGGCTGTGTTCAACAAGTTTGCCCCTCGTCCCGTGGTTGAACTGCCGTGGTTTGAACATTGATTCGGGAGGAATTGCGTCTTAGCAAAGTTGAATTTGAGCAAATTGCTGTGGCAATGTAACGTAAATCTCCCTCATATTACCCTTAACCTACAAGGCTTCCATTCATCATCTTGAGGGCAGGAGAGACGTATTGTGATGACTGAGAAAGACTTAAGTCATATACGCCATCAAACTTTGCTCTTAAACTGACCCCAGCTGAGCCTGGAGCCTGGAACTGCCTGGAACTGTGGATACATCTTCTTTAAGACCCCCTCCCCCCCTCTCAATAATGGACACTTGGAGAATTCCATATTCAAGACAGCTTTGTCAATATATTCAGCGAATCGGTAAAATGACTCTCTTGTGAAATTACATGATAAATATTGCATTTCGTGGGTGTGTAATAGCCTCTCATAAATAAGGTCGTGCGACATTATGTTTGGTGAGATCTCAGAAACTTCAAGGGGAAAAACTTGGGCTGCACCCGTGCAACAGTGAGGCTTGATCTGTGGTGTGTGGGGGTAGACGCCCGCTCCTCCTCCTGCTGGTGAGGCAAGATGAGTACTCCTACATTTCAGACAGATGACGCGAAGACTTCACAGACATGACGAAACCTCAATGTACATGGCTTCAGTAGACATGAACAACTCGAGTGAGACATAGAAGACGAACACACGAACAAGGTTGATGGAAGGTGCATGCCAGAAGCCCTCTAGTTTATCATCCCTCGCCCATCTATATAGATCAGGAAGGTAGGCCAATATCGCTGTCCTCCAGCTGTTTCCCTGGTCATCATAGACCATCAGGTCTTCTGCTACCTGCCCATCCCAAGGATTTTCCGTGGGCAGGTAGTAGCTACAATGGGCACCATTTATGTCGTAGAGATATGAAGGCAAACATTGAGATAATGAAGACATCGTAGAAGATGTCAGCTCAGATTTACGTGGACGTCTCGCATACCCAAACAGTCTGGATGATCAGCTCGCCATGGACCAGCGGTGAAGGAAGACACGTTAAAGTTACTTTTACTTGAGTGGTAAATATAAATTTTTTTTCACTCTGCCATTTCCCGCGTTAGCGAGGTAGCGTTAAGAACAGAGGACTGAGCCTTTGAGGGAATATCCTCACTTGGCCCCCTTCTCTGTTCCTCTCTTGGAAAATTAAAAAAAAAAAAAAAGAGAGGGAAGGATTTCCAGCCCTCCGCTCCCTCCCCTTTTAGTCGCCTTCTACGACTCAAGTGTAAAATATAAGTATCAGTAAGAATTTGAAGTCAAAGCATAACAGCCAACATAAGTGTATATGTGTTACTTTTACTTAAGTGTAAAATATAAGTATCAGTGACGACTTAAAGTCAAAGCATGACAGTCAACATAAATGTGAATGTGTTACTTTGACGTAAGTGTAAAATATAAGTATCAGTAAGAATTTAAAGTCAAAGCATAACAGCCAACATAATGTGAATGTGTTACTTTGACGTAAGTGTAAAATGTAAGTATCAGTGAGAATTCATAAAGTCAAACCGAAGAGCCACCATAAGTGTGAATGTGTTTTCAAAATGTTCCAAGGTTCTGAGGTAATGTGGGCACGGTACGTACACGAGAGTATCTGTCAGAAGAAAGATATCTTTCAAAACAGTCGATATCATATAGAAGATATCAGATGGGCAAGAAAATGTAATATAAAAGATAGATAGAAACTGTCAGATAGAAGATATCGGAAGGAAGATATCAGATAAAAGATATCAAGTTGAAGATATCAGATGGAAGATAGAATATATCATGCAGAAGATATCAGATGGAAGATAGAATATATCATGCAGAAGATATCAGATGGAAGATAGAATATATCATACAGAAGATATCAGGTAGATGGTAGAAGATACCATATAGAAGATATCAGATGGGCAAGAAAATGTAATATAAAAGAGATAGAAACTGTCAGATAGAAGACATCAGAAGGAAGATATCAGATAAAAGATATCAAGTTAAAGATATCAGGTGGAAGATAGAATATATCATGCAGAAGATATCAGATAGATGGTAGAAGATATCATATAGAAGATGTCAGATGGGCAAGAAAATGTAATATAAAAGATAAATAGAAATTGTCAGATAGATATCAGAAGGAAGATATCAGATAAAAGATATCAAGTTGAAGATATCAGATGGAAGATAGAATATATCATGCAGAAGATATCAGATGGAAGATAGAATATATCATGCAGAAGATATCAGATAGATGGTAGAAGATATCATATAGAAGATATCAGATGGGCAAGAAAATGTAATATAAAAGATAAATAGAAATTGTCAGATAGAAGACATCAGAAGGAAGATATCAGATAAAAGATATCAAGTTGAAGATATCAGGTGGAAGATAGAATATATCATGCAGAAGATATCAGATAGATGGTAGAAGGTATCATATAGAAGATATCAGATAGAAGATAAAAGATATCATATAGAAGATATCAGATAGAAGATATCAGATAGAAGATATCATGTAGAAGGTAGAAGATATATAGAAAATATAAGATATCAGACAGAAGGTAGAAGATATCAGATAGAAGGTGTAATACATCATATAGAAGATATCATATAGAAGATACCAGGTATTAGATAGAAGATAGCAGATGCGATATCTCGTCTACGATCCACCGACATCTCTGATCAGCATGTCACATACACAGGTCACCATCATTGAAATGAATAATATGTTTGAGGCATCTATGACATAGTGAAGATGTTAACGTTGGAATGATCCTAATGTTAAAATGATCTTGATGTTCAAAATGATCGTAATGTTAAAATGATTTTGATGTTCAAAATGATCGTAATGTTAAAGTTATCCTAATGTTAAAAATTATGGTAATGTTAGAATGATTTTGATGTTAAAAATGATCGTAATGTTAAAATGATCTTGATGTTCAAAATGATCGTAATGTTAAAATGATTTTCATGTTCAAAATGATCGTAATGTTAAAGTTATCCTAATGTTAAAAATTATGGTAATGTTAGAATGATTTTGATGTTAAAAATGATCGTAATGTTAAAATGATCTTGATATTAAAATGATCGTAATGTTAAAATGATTTTGATGTTCAAAATGATCGTAATGTTAAAGTTATCCTAATGTTAAAAATTATGGTAATGTTAGAATGATTTTGATGTTAAAAATGATCGTAATGTTAAAATGATCTTGATATTAAAATGATCGTAATGTTAAAATGATTTTGATGTTCAAAATGATCGTAATGTTAAATCTATCCTAATGCTAAAGATTATGGTAATGTTAGGATGATTCTGATGTTAAAAATTATCGTATTGTTAAAGTTGTCCTAATGTTAAAAAATGATCGTAATGTTAAAATGATTTTTATTTTGAAAATGATCGTAATGTTGAATAGATAGAGATGTTGAAATGATCGTAATGTTGAAATAAAAATGTCAGAAAAGTATCGTTACATTCAGATGTTTTGAGAGAGAGAGAGAGAGAGAGAGAGAGAGAGAGAGAGAGAGAGAGAGAGAGAGAGAGAGAGAGAGAGAGAGAGAGAGAGAAGCTGTACTTACCTTGGCCAGGGTCATGCGCCATCATCAGCAGGATACAGCAACCATACCAGCTGACACTGGCTCTCATGGCTGACACTTAGTGTTCACTCTGGCTGACACTCTCGCTGTTCACTCTGGTTGCCACTCTCAAAGTTCAGTCTGGCTGCCACTCTCACTGTTCACTCTGGCTGCCACTCTCACTGTTCACCCTAAATGCCCTTGGCTGTTCATTTCAAAAGCCTCTCGCTGACACCTCCAGTGTTCACTCAGGCTGCTCTTGTCTGACACTCCCAGTGTTCACTGTAGCTTCCCTTGTCTGACACTCCCAGTGTTCACTCTAGCTTCCCTTGTCTGACACTCCCAATGTTCACTGTAGCTTCCCTTGTCTGACACTCCCAGTGTTCACTCTGGCTTCCCTTGTCTGACACTCCCAATGTTCACTGTAGCTTCCCTTGTCTGACACTCCCAGTGTTCACTCTGGCTGCCCTTGGCTGACACTCCCAGTGTTCACTCTGGCTGCCCTTGGCTGACACTCCCAGTGTTCACTCTAGCTTCCCTTAGCTGACACTTCCAGTGTTCACTCTGGCCACCCTTATCTAACACTCCTAGTGTCTGGTCTATAGATATTACCTTTAATTTCCCCTCCATAAATATACACAGATCACTACAGGTGAATCATGTATCGTAATGATATCTTAATACACAATATCCATTTCTCTCAGTATCTCTGTAACTCCAGATAAATGCTATCTCTCCAAGATAACTCGAGTGCACGTTGTGCCCAACACAATTACATTTACCTTAATAAACTACCGCGTTCCATTTGCCTCATCACTCACAGAATGAACCCCATTGGGGCTCTTGGTAACTTATGTTGTCATGTTGGTTCCACCCTCATCATTTGTCTGTATAACCCCAGCAGTTTCCAGGACTGTACATAATTGCTTACATATGGCCTTCGTAAGTTAATGCGACTTCGAAAGTTAGTGCAACTATGAGTCTTAATCCTTCAGGCGAATTGGACGGTTACATTTCCATCCAGTCAAACACCGTTGATCCTATGGACTCCAGTGGCATGTTCATCATGTCCTTGGAGTGTGTCGTGGTATGTAAGGTGGTTGCGGGTTCGCTGGAATGTATATGTTCCAGGGCCACTTGTATGTGTGATTTCCATTTGGCTTTTCAGAACCTGTTCGAGTTTGTGACAGAGTCCAGGAGCCGCCAAGAGCCTACTAGCACCAGCGCCAGGACGACCAGTACCACAGGGGTGGCTGGGGACGGACGCCCTCGCTCGACCAGGGATGGGAGAGCACTGAGGCCCTGGGCTGCCTGGCTGGCTGGGTGTGCGTGCTGGTCGACGCATCCTTCCTGGAACAGAATCGGTCACACGAGTATGATGGGTAGTTCGAGGTGATCCTCCGTCAGGTGGTGGTTCTCGTCGTGTGTATGTGTGTATGATGGGTAGTTCGACGTGACCCTCCGTCAGGTGGTGGTTATCACCATGTGAATGTGTGTCTGATGGGTAGTTCGAGGTGATCCTTCGTCAGGTGGTGGTTCTCGTCGTGTGTATGTGTGTATGATGGGTAGTTCGACGTGACCCTCCGTCAGGTGGTGGTTCTCACCGTGTGTATGTGTGTTTAATGGGTAGTTCGAGGTGATCCTCCGTCAGGTGATGGTTCTCACTGTGTGTATGTGTGTCTGATGGGTAGTTCGAAGTGATCCTCCGTCAGGTGGTGGTTCTCGTCGTGTGTATGTGTGTATGACGGGTAATTCGACGTGACCCTCCGTCAGGTGGTGGTTCTCGTCGTATGTATGTGTTAAGAACGAGAGACAAGGTCCACTCATATCACTTCCGAGAGTCTAACGTGGCCTTTCGTGGCCAACAGAGCTGTGACGAGCTACAGGTGGCACAAGACCATGCCCCGTGGGGCTTATCACCACTAGTGGAACAGTAGGCAGTGCTCGGGGTCGAACCCGGGATCTCCGGATCAGCGCCAGGACCAGGGGAAGGCCGCCATCAACCGATCGTCAGCACCCACTTGGTTCTCTGCCGTGAAGGTGATTCCTGACGCCTTGCTGACACTCCTAGTATTCACTCTGGCTACCTTTGGCTGACACTGTGGCAGACTAGTGACAGGTCTTCAGGTCCCAGTTAACGTATACCTCGGAACGCACGCGCACAAAGGAGCAAAAACAAAAGACCATCATTACGGTAAATGGGATTCGTGTTTCCGGGAGTGTCACCTTCATGGAACGTGTCAAGCCACAATGAGCTCTTTGCTAGCAGGTAGTTAAGTCTAATTTGTGTCCAGTATATTGACCATACTGACCCTAGTATCTGCGTGTGTCAAACTTGTCACCTGAAAGCTACCGAAGTAAGACACTTTATCTCATGGCGTCTATGATTCGATGAAGGCTGGTTAAGGGAGGTGACCAAAGGCCTACTGAATGGTTTGGACATTTGGAGAGGATGATTGAAGAAAGATTGACGAGAGAGGACCCTCGCTTCAGAGGTGGAGGAAGCAAAGGGAAGAAGGAGGAAGTATATGGATAGAGACAGGAGGGAAAGAGGTTCTAAGGTATTATGGTCTTAACATGCAGGGGGGAATGAGAGGCGTGCATGAGATAGATTAGATTGGAACCATGTGGTGAGCGGGGGACGCCGTGCTGTCAGCATGCTGAACCAGGCCTTATGATGTGGTCTTGTAAAAAACCACGCAACGACCCGTGGGGCGTGGTTGTGGCTGATGGGCTTTGGCCTCTGTGCATTATGCATGTCAGGGAGGGAGTCAGATAGAGAAAAGGTCTCGTTCGAACCCAGTCATCCTCTAGCTTGTCATGTGCAATGCAACCAAACCTCAGCTCCCTATCCACAACCAGGCCCACAGACCTTACTGTGGTTTCCCCTAGCTGCTTCATATACCTTAGTTAAGTCCAGTGATAGCATTTTATACCCCGTGTACCACATTGTTTCAGTTCGCTTTATCCCACTTACGCCCATCATGTCACCCTATATATATATATATATATATATATATATATATATATATATATATATATATATATATATATATATATATATATATATATATATATTTTTTTTTTTTTTTTTTTCTTCATACTATTCGCCATTTCGACCACCGTTCACAATCAGCGTCTTCAACCTGGTTTACAAACTCGAAGCCTTTGATCAAATCGCGCCTGACACACCTCTCTTCTCTGTTGGCCAGATTTAAGTCCTGTTGCCTTTCCCCTGTAACTCAGCCCTCGTAATTCAAGTGCCATCTCTGCTGCCTTCCCCCCTGGACCCAGTGTACCAGTTTGATGAGGTGTGGTCAGGCAGAACTGAGACGTATATTTCTAGTTTAGGGCCAAAGTATTGAATATGAACAACAGCTGACTTAAATACTTCCTTTAATTTATAGACTTGAATACAGTTGTGATATCTATCAGAAGTTGGTTTGCCTCCTTTATGATATTCCAAATGTGGGACTGTGGCAACAGGTTTGGGTCGATTTCGATTTCCAAGTCTTTGTTACACTCATATTCCTGTGTGTGTGTGTGTGTGTGTATCTGTGTGTGTGTGTGTGTGTGTGTGTCAGAGACGTCCATGTATGATCGGACCACCTCATTCCAAAAGCGTATGATAGCAGATCCTCACTGTGGCGAGTATGACTGGGGATAATCATGCCTCAAGAGAGACGGGTGATCAGGGAGTGGCCAGCTGGCCTGGTGTCTTCCTTCATCTGGCTCTTAACTTATTCATGGGATGTATCAAGTCACTCCAGGCCAGAGTGCTGAGGTGCAGGTGGTGGTGGTGGTCGTGTGTTGCGGGTCCGCCTCTCATCCTGTGACTGACCAATTGAAATGCAGACATCAATATGGATCGTCAAAAGACGCATGCATTACCAACAGACTGTAAGATATCGTATATATATATATATATATATATATATATATATATATATTGGAAAGGATCACAATTTTGCGCGTGATCAAGATATTTCTATGAGTCCACGGGAACTTTTCGTGTTTCATTTTCCCCGTGGACTCATAGGAATATATATATATATATATATATATATATATATATATATATATATATATATATATATATATATATATATATATATATATATATACATATATATCGTTACTGAAACAGACATTATACTTGCTGCTTTTGTTATGAACAAAAGCCAAGTTCTTCTTCTGTTTCTCCTGCAACTCTCTCTCTCTCTCTCTCTCTCTCTCTCTCTCTCTCTCTCTCTCTCTCTCTCACACACAGACACACACACACACTAGGAAGGAGAGAGAGAGTGGGAGGGGTGGAGTGGTTAATGGGTGCAATTCAACTCTCTCTCCCTCGATCCTCCCTCATAGAGATCAGGACTGTGCGCAACACGAGAGAATAAAACTGCACGACCCCCAGCCTTGCCGTGCGTGGCGCTGTGTCCTTATTCCACTGTCACTTTCACAGTCAGAGTCTCCTGATGACATTCAGCCCATTTCTGTCTGCTTGCTTTGAAGCCTCGAGGTACCTCTCGCTGCCCTGACTCACCACAGCAAACTATTCAAACTTGTGTAAATGACAGTCATTCTCTCTCTCTCTCTCTCTCTCTCTCTCTCTCTCTCTCTCTCTCTCTCTCTCTCTCTCTCTCTCTCTCTCGTAAGCGCAGCCCACGACCAGGGCGGTGTTATCACCGGGTTTAAACCACCCACCCAAACTCCTCCCTCCCATCCGCCCCTCGGGACCAAGAAGGTCAGTTGACGCCTGCGCAGCGAGGAGACAGACAGCTGCGCAGCGAGGACACAGACAGCTGCGCAGCGAGGACACAGACAGCTGCGCAGCGAGGACACAGACAGCTGCGCAGCGAGGACACAGACAGACACCACCTCCTCTTCTTCATCGGCTGTCACGTGACGTTCCTTGGGAACGGTTATAAACATGATGTTGTCATGATGTCTTCTGGAGAGAGCTTCCCGGTGAGCTAACACTGTACCTTTCTCGCTTTGAAGATGATTTGATCTAGAAATCAAATGAAAAAAAAATACATTGCTTGACAGTGTGTGCGTGCGTGTATGTGTGTGTGTGTGTGTGTGTGTGTGTGTGTGTGTGTGTGTGTGGTGAAAGGTTTAGTCTACCCTGAACTGAAGGGCTGGTCTAAATTTCCTTGCCTTGGCTCATAGTCCGCTATTTGCTTGCTTGATTAAGTGCTAAAGCCTGAATCTATGGGTCTGAGGCGACCACAAGGGAACCAACACCAGACGAACCTCACACTGGCTGAGAAAGCTGTGGACAACACCTCACCAAATATCATAGTAACAATGAATGCAAATGATGGAAGGAGGAGGAGGAAGAGGAGGCACCAAATATTACAGAAACAAGGAATGCAAATGATGGAAGGAGGAGGAGGAAGAGGCACCAAATATCACAGAAACAAGGAATGCAAATGATGGAAGGAGGAGGAGGAAGAGGAGGAAGAAGAGGCACCAAATATTACAGTAACAAGGAATGCAAATGATGGAAGGAGGAGGAGGAAGAGGAGGAGGAAGAGGCACCAAATATCACAGTAACAAGGAATGCAAATGATGGAAGGAGGAGGAGGAAGAGGCACCAAATATCACAGAAACAAGGAATGCACATGATGGAAGGAGGAGGAGGAAGAGGCACCAAATATCACAGAAACAAGGAATGCAAATGATGGAAGGAGGAGGAGGAAGAGGAGGAGGAAGAGGGAGATGATTCTAACTGGAGTTGATGAAAATCATTCAGATGTGGGAGGAGTCAAGCCATCGAGGAGCTTATGAAAGTTTTATGATATGATCTACAGCACAGATGTAGCGACGTCAGACGTCAGTGCTGGAGGAGGGGAATCTTTGACTGCAAGTTCCTCCTGGAGTGCAGAGCCAGAAGACGAAGGCCAGGAAGGTGGAGAGATGTGTTGAAGGTTTTCCAGACGTCACAACTTGATAGAGACGAGATGTATTCTCCCAGCCTACCTTGTAATGTATTCTCCCAGCCTACCTCGTAATGTATTCTCCCAGCCTACCTCGTGATGTATTCTCCCAGCCTACCTCGTGATGTATTATCCCAGCCTACCTCGTGATGTATTCTCCCAGCCTACTTCGTGATGTATTCTCCCAGCCTACCTCGTGATGTATTCTCCCAGCCTACCTCGTGATGTATTCTCCCAGCCTACCTGATAATGTATTCCCTAGCCTGCTTCTCCCAGCCTACCTCACAATGTATTCCCCAGCCTACCTGATAATGTATTCCCTAGCCTGCTTCGTAATGTATTCCCCCAGCCTACCTGATAATGTATTCCTTAGCCTGCTTCGTAATGTATTCCCCTAAGTCTCATGGTGATGTATACATCCAGCCTACCTCGTAATGTATCCCCCAATACACCTACAATGTATTCCCCCAGCTGACCTAGTGATGATGTATCCCCCAGTACTCATGGTAATATTTTCCTCCAGCTCACCTCGTAAAGGAAGAAAAAAATCAAGTTCGGAACTTACTCTATTATCGAGGTGTCGAGCCATAGTGAAGGAATCGCTTTAGGAATATTTCACATGGGTCTTTAAGGTTCCTTTCCCGCTACTTTGCTCCCGATTTGCATTCATATGAGCTACTTGAGCAGTCCTGTCTCCCTCCGCTGCTGTAACCTGCTTCCGTCTCTTCTCGCTGTCAACCTCCTGCTGTCTCTTACTTCCTCCGCCCTTACTGTCTCTTTCTTCTGTCATTCCTGGTGTCTCCTACTGCTGTTCCCTTTAGCTGTCTCCGCCAGCTGTCACTTCTGCTGTCACCATTGTTTTCTCTTGCTGTCTCGTACCGTCTCATCCTACTTTCACTCCTGCTGTCTCTTGTTGATGTTCTCTCCTACCGTCTTGCGGATGAAGGCCAGCCAGTGTTGCCTTAGTGACGTATGGCTGTTCATATCGACTCCCACATCCCAAGGCGAAGAGGAGCAGTGTTACGACTGGTGTCAGACGTGAGGGACGAACGGAAGCCAAGAGTATCGGAGGGTGAGGAGGGAGGGAGGCAGTGATTGGACCTGGTGGCAAGGGGAACCTCGCCAAGGTGGGGTACCACACACCCAGGTGATGTCTGACACCCTGATGTAGCATTTGAAGCAACAACAGCAGCAGATGTGTGACAACCTGACCCTACAACAGCAGCAGATGTGTGACAACCTGACCGTACAACAGCAGCAGATGTGTAACAACCTGACCGTACAACAGCAGCAGATGTGTAACAACCTAACCCAAGAACAGAAATAAATATAAACGAGTACAATCAGCCACAAACCCTTCGAAACTACATCTAGGAAATCAGAAACATGGATATTAATGTGGTAAAAAAAAAAAGAAAGGCCAAGAGACAAGGAAAAAAGATTATCTTTAAACTTGATATCTAAGAAGGTGACGAGCATCCTGGGCTGCCCTGAAGAGCCACGCGAAGGTGTAAGAAGAGCCACATCCCCGACAGTACACACCGAAGACCCTAAGGGTCTTTGGTGGACAAGGCCACCACCATCTCTCTCAACGCGTATGCAAGGCGAGCAACGTCAGTCTGCCAGGCAAGCACGACACCCGGGGAAATCACCTGACGAAGGACAACAGCGTCGTCGGTGGACATTTCCCCTTGCAGTAGTGCTTGTAGGAGCGTGTACGTAGGGGAGACACCTTGGGGACTTACCTATGAGATGACGTGATCACACAGACATGTATGGTGATCAGACAAGCAGAGACAAGGCAGGTGTTAACTCACCCTGACCAGCACACGACCGTCTCGTAGACTGGAACAAGAGCAGGCGGGTTATCAAAGAGAGAGAGAGAGAGAGAGAGAGAGAGAGAGAGAGAGAGAGAGAGAGAGAGAGAGAGAGAGAGTGCCTAGAAGCAGAAGTTATTCAAAAGCGTGGACACGATCGAGCAAAACAATGGTATGCTTAGCATTGCATCTCCTGTAAAACATGGGCAGACTGGTAGGATCTTTCAACAAATACATATATATATATATATATATATATATATATATATATATATATATATATATATATATATATATATATATATATATATATATATATATATACATCCACAAACACAAAGATATACAAATGCATACATGTACATATTCATACTTTCTTGCCTTCATCCATTCCCGGCGCCATCCTGCCTCACAGGAAACAGCACCGCCACCCCCTGCGTCAGCGAGGTAGCGCCAGGAAAACAGACAAAAGGCCACATTCGTTCATACTGTCTCTAATGGTTTACCCGAGAAGTTCCACATGCCATGGTTCACTCCTTTGATCCTGGTATACCACATCGTTCCAGTTCACTCTGTTCATTGCACGCCTCTCATCCTCCTACATGTTCAGGCCCCGATCGCTCAAAATCTTTTTCACTATCCTTCCTCCTCCAATTTGGTCTCCCGCTTCTCCTAGTTCCCTCCACCTCTGACACATATATCCGCTTTGTCAACCTTTCATTCATTCTATATGTCCACACCATTTCAACACACCGTCTTACCCTCTTTTGCACCACTTAACCACACTCTCCGAGATAACATTCTCTCCATCCACACATTCTTCATCGCTACCAGAACCTTTATCCCCTCCCACACCCTATGAGTCACTTCCACTTTCATGGTTCCATTCGCTGCTAAGTCCACTCCCTGATATCTAAGACACTTCACTTCCTCGAATTTTTCTCTGCTCAAACTCACGTCCCAGTTAACTTGTCCCTCAACCTGCTGAACCTAATAACCTTGCTCTTATTCACATTTATTCTCAACTTCGTTCACACATTTTTCCAAACTCAGTCACCAACTTCTGCAGTTTCTCATTCGAATCAGCCAACAGTGCTGTTCATCGGCGAACAACAACTGATTCACATCCCAGGCACTCTCATCCCCGAAAGACTGCATACTCGCCCCTCTTTCCAAGATATAGCATGTAGTTAAGATATGGTCTATATATGATATGATACGTAGTTAGGATACAATATAGAAACTCCATTTGTGTTATGTTATCACGATGCAGCATACAGTTATGTTATTCTGTGTGGTTGATTTCGTAAGTGTTTAAAGTATATATGGTTAAGATATTTTATGTTCATTAGATACATCATATATTTAGGATAAACTATGTGGCGTTCAATGTAAAAGGTTCATTATAACTTTAGTTAAATGGAATGAATAAATCTAAGATACGAAAGATGATAATAATGAATTACGCGAAAGTAGACAAATGAGAAAGTAGAGAAACAAGCTAATCACTCACATGCAATCAATTCCCCGTCCGACTTTGAGACGCGTCAGTTGTACTTGTGAAAGGTGGAATTTCTTATTACTGTGGTATCATCCCTTTGGTGTGGGAGCGTTCACACATGAATATTATTAACAGATCACCACTCTTGGTCAGTAGTCTCACCTGCTTCTGTGGTTCCCGGGAGACACTTACTCTGCTCTGCAGTTTGCATTTCTAACATGACCTTCTTCAATAAACTGCGAGGATAACACGGTGGACAGCTGTCCATGTAAAAGTTTGGAGCTATACTCATTAGCCACTCTGGTTCGACTTTGGTTACAGTTCGTATGTAGTTCTTAAATGTTTGAACGGACTCGTGGTAAATAAGCCATTCGGGTTTACGGTCGAGAGCAGTTGAGGCGTGAATTTTAACCATTTGTAGGTCTCGAAGAATAAAGTAATTGCCGAAACCTTCTGAGTGAGCGACTTGCATAAAGAAGCCAGATATTAGGGCTTGCCTTATGTCTTCCTGTCGTGGGTTTGCAGTGAAATCGGAAGAAATGAGCGGAATCCCTACACGTCGCATGATGGCTGACAATTGCCGACGAATCTTATGTGCCTCGTTCAGGGACTTATAGTTGACGAAGTTTTCCCAGCACCACTTATTTCTCCTGCCGTTCTTAATGAAGGCGTTGTAAAGGTTCAGTAAGGTCAGGTGGTCTCCATATTTGTGAACAAATTGGCTCTTCATCTGGTCTGCCAATTCTTTCTTTACGTTAGGTCGCACAAAACATTGTGGGACGGAAAGCATGGCACAGATGGTTAAGATCTCAGTGGAGCACTTGAAATCAGGAGATGTGACCAACATCTTGGCCAGCTGGGGATCAAGCGGCAATTCTGTCATGAGGTATCCAAGTTTGGTTAAGTCACCATTGGTGTCTATTGCTCCAAGGATTCGAAGGAGTTCTAGGGACTTGGCGACTGTTGCAGGAGGTGGTGGGTCCATTAACCTGTCGTCCAGTAAGTCACCCATACCCATTTTCTTCACCTTGAGAACAATGGCATCAATGTTTGCCCTAAGGATTTCAGGAAGGGGATTCTCGTCCATTCGCTGGAACTGTTCTTCCGTGTAGAGACGATAGCACTTTCCGGGTTTAGTCCTGCCAGCACGTCCAGCGCGCTGGGTGGCTGAGGCCTTAGTGATGGGTGAGACGTTCAAGGACTCGACGCGGCTGTTAGGATCGAAGTGTTTGACTTTGCACAAGCCGCTGTCTATAACGTAAACTATGCCATCAATAGTTAGGGATGTCTCTGCCATATTAGTTGAGACGACGACTTTGCGTCCGATGGCGCCATTGTGTTTATCTGGTGGTGAGGGTTCATAGACGCGGTGTTGTAGGTGCATAGGAAGTGTGGAGTAGAGGGGGATACACAGCAGTTCTCCCACACGGTCACCAAGAGTCTCGATCTGGTGGGTAATGCGACTACATGCTTCCTCGATTTCCTCCTGCCCTGTGAGGAAGAGCAAAATGTCACCTGCCGGTTCACTCTTGTGCAAGTTGAGGACTGTGCTGACGGAGGTGTCGAGATAATCCTTGACTTTATTTGTAGAATGATGGATTTCTACAGGATAAGATCGGCCAGGGACATTGAGGAGAGGGGCGTTGTGAAAGTACTTTGAGAATTTCTCTGCATTAATACTTGCGGACATGACTATGACTCTGAGGTCGCTCCTTTTCTTCATAATTTCCTTTAGTATTCCAAGCAAGAGGTCAGTTTCTATGGATCGCTCGTGTGCCTCGTCGAGCAAAATCACCTGGTAATTGGAAAGCATGGGATCCCTGGTTGCTTCACTATTCAGGATTCCGTCGGTCATGAATTTGAGGACGGTCCTACGACTGGAGACATCCTCAAAGCGCACGGAATAGCCAACCTCCTATCCGACTGTAACGTCCATTTCCAGTGCTACGCGTTTAGCCACCGATATTGCTGCCATCCGCCTTGGGAGAGTGCAGGCCACTCTCTTATTGCCTCTGGAACGGACGAAGTCAGCACACCACTATGGCACTTGCGTTGTCTTTCCTGAGCCAGTCTCGCCGGTAAATATTATAGTCTGGTGATGATTGAGGAGCTTCAAGAATTCGTCCCGAAAACCCCACACTGGCAGGTGAACTCTCTTATCGTATAGTTCGCGGAACCTCCTGCTGTATGGCGGGTTCCTAAATGGATTTCTGAATTGTGGAACAGATGATTGACGTAAGTGTTGACCCACACCTTTCTCTGCCTCCTTGATGTCCTTCCTCCTTTCACCTAAGGTTTGATCTACAGCTCTCTGTGGTTCCTTCCTAGTGATGTCCCTCTTTACTTCACGCAAGGTTTGATCATCTTTCTCTGACTCCTTCTTGGTGATGGCTTTCATTCCTTCACGTAAGGTTTGATCTACACATTTCCCTGGTTCCTTCTTAGTGATATCCTTCCTTCTTTCAGGTATGGTTTGATCTACACCTTTTTCTGCCTCCTTCTTGGTGATGTCTTTCATTCCTTCACGTAACGTTTGATCTACACCTTTCTTTGGTTCCTTCTTGGTGATGTCTTTCCTTTCTTCACGTAACGTTTGATCTACACCTTTCTTTGGTTCCTTCTTGGTGATGTCTTTCCTTTCTTCACGTAACATTTGATCACCTTTCTTTGACTCCTTCTTGGTCATTTCCTTCTTTCCTTCACGTAACGTTTGATCTACACATTTCCCTGGTTCCTTCATGTTGATTTCCTTCCTTTCTTCACGTAACGTTTGATCTACACCTTTCTTTGACTCCTTCTTGGTGATGTCTAACATTCCTTCACGTAACGTTTGATCTACACCTTTCTTTGACTCCTTCTTGGTGATTTCCTTCCTTTCTTCACGTAACGTTTGATCTACACCTTTCTTTGACTCCTTCTTGGTGATGTCTTTCATTGCTTCACGTAACGTTTGATCTACACCTTTCTTTGACTCCTTCTTGGTGATTTCCTTCCTTTCTTCACGTAACGTTTGATCTACACCTTTCTTTGACTCCTTCTTGGTGATGTCTTTCATTCCTTCACGTAACGTTTGATCTACACATTTCCCTGGTTCCTTCATGTTGATTTCCTTCCTTTCTTCACGTAACGTTTGATCTACACCTTTCTTTGACTCCTTCTTGGTGATTTCCTTCCTTTCTTCACGTAACGTTTGATCTACACCTTTCTTTGACTCCTTCTTGGTGATGTCTTTCCTTTCTTCACGTAACGTTTGATCTACACCTTTCTTTGGTTCCTTCTTGGTGATGTCTTTCCTTTCTTCACGTAACATTTGATCACCTTTCTTTGACTCCTTCTTGGTCATTTCCTTCTTTCCTTCACGTAACGTTTGATCTACACATTGCCCTGGTTCCTTCATGTTGATTTCCTTCCTTTCTTCACGTAACGTTTGATCTACACCTTTCTTTGACTCCTTCTTGGTGATGTCTTTCATTCCTTCACGTAACGTTTGATCTACACCTTTCTTTGACTCCTTCTTGGTGATTTCCTTCCTTTCTTCACGTAACGTTTGATCTACACCTTTCTTTGACTCCTTCTTGGTGATTTCCTTCCTTTCTTCACGTAACGTTTGATCTACACCTTTCTTTGACTCCTTCTTGGTGATGTCTTTCATTCCTTCACGTAACGTTTGATCTACACCTTTCTTTGACTCCTTCTTGGTGATTTCCTTCCTTTCTTCACGTAACGTTTGATCTACACCTTTCTTTGACTCCTTCTTTGTGATTTCCTTCCTTTCTTCACGTAACGTTTGATCTACACCTTTCTTTGACTCCTTCTTGGTCATTTCCTTCTTTCCTTCACGTAACGTTTGATCTACACCTTTCTTTGACTCCTTCTTGGTGATGTCTTTCCTTTCTTCACGTAACGTTTGATCTACACCTTTCTTTGACTCCTTCTTGGTGATTTCCTTATTTCCTTCACGTAACGTTTGATCTACACCTTTCTTTGACTCCTTCTCTGTGATTTCCTTCTTTCCTTCACGCAAGGTTTGATCTACACCTTTCTTTGACTCCTTCTTTGTGATTTCCTTCCTTTCTTCACGTAACATTTGATCTACACCTTTCTTTGACTCCTTCTCGGTGATGTCCTACTTTCTTTTGTCATTCCCTGCCTAACTATTAACTTTGTCTGCGTGAAGCTTTTCTTTCTTCTTCTTCTTCCCAGGTACCTCTATTTCCTTCTTAGGTGTCTCAAAATGCCAGTCCATGTACGCCGTTGTGACCAACAGTAGCAACAATGCCATCAGGCGAATCCCGAAGGACAGGCGATCGAGAATGACCTGGTTATATGTGATGCACTGTTCCCGGGACTGCTCCAGTTCCTTCAGATGGCCGGTTAGCTTAATGTAGGAAACCACAGGACCCACAATAGGCACGTCCTCCCACAGGGTGCGGAGGTATTCCAAAGTTGTCATGAACCGTGGCTGACGTTTTCTCATGATGTTAAACCAGAAACATTGGCCCTCAAGCTGACTGTGTAGTTTGGTGGCTTTTTCAGAAAGCTCCGACAGCTTGGGTGTGAGAATCTACATTTGAAAGTAACACCCGACAATCATCAAAGTTACCGCCAAGAATGATACAATGGTTTTCAATTCCATTTTGCGCGCACTATCTCAAGCCTTTAATATTTACTGGTGTCAGGAAGAGGTCATTTCCCTCTGCTGCCGAGATGTGATAATATAGAATACTTGGTAAGAGTGTATATAGTATAAAGATATTGTTAAGATATAGCATGTAGTTAAGATATGGTCTATATATGATACGATACGTAGTTAGGATACAGTATAGAAACTCCATTTGTGTTATGTTATCACGATGCAGCATACAGTTATGTTATTCTGTGTGGTTGATTTCGTAAGTGTTTAAAGTATATATGGTTAAGATATTTTATGTTCATTAGATACATCATATATTTAGGATAAACTATGTGGCGTTCAATGTAAAAGGTTCATTATAACTTTAGTTAAATGGAATGAATAAATTTAAGTTACGAAAGATGATAATAATGAATTACGCGAAAGTAGACAAATGAGAAAATAGAGAAACAAGCTAATCACTCACATGCAATCAATTCCCCGTCCGACTTTGAGACGCGTCAGTTGTACTTGTGAAAGGTGGAATTTCTTATTACTGTGGTATCATCCCTTTGGTGTGGGAGCGTTCACACATGAATATTATTAACAGATCACCACTCTTGGTCAGTAGTCTCACCTGCTTCTGTGGTTCCCGGGAGACACTTACTCTGCTCTGCAGTTTGCATTTCTAACATGACCTTCTTCAATAAACTGCGAGGATAACACGGTGGACAGCTGTCCATGTAAAAGTTTGGAGCTATACTCATTAGCCACTCTGGTTCGACTTTGGTTACAGTTCGTATGTAGTTCTTAAATGTTTGAACGGACTCGTGGTAAATAAGCCATTCGGGTTTACGGTCGAGAGCAGTTGAGGCGTGAATTTTAACCATTTGTAGGTCTCGAAGAATAAAGTAATTGCCGAAACCTTCTGAGTGAGCGACTTGCATAAAGAAGCCAGATATTAGGGCTTGCCTTATGTCTTCCTGTCGTGGGTTTGCAGTGAAATCGGAAGAAATGAGCGGAATCCCTACACGTCGCATGATGGCTGACAATTGCCGACGAATCTTATGTGCCTCGTTCAGGGACTTATAGTTGACGAAGTTTTCCCAGCACCACTTATTTCTCCTGCCGTTCTTAATGAAGGCGTTGTAAAGGTTCAGTAAGGTCAGGTGGTCTCCATATTTGTGAACAAATTGGCTCTTCATCTGGTCTGCCAATTCTTTCTTTACGTTAGGTCGCACAAAACATTGTGGGACGGAAAGCATGGCACAGATGGTTAAGATCTCAGTGGAGCACTTGAAATCAGGAGATGTGACCAACATCTTGGCCAGCTGGGGATCAAGCGGCAATTCTGTCATGAGGTATCCAAGTTTGGTTAAGTCACCATTGGTGTCTATTGCTCCAAGGATTCGAAGGAGTTCTAGGGACTTGGCGACTGTTGCAGGAGGTGGTGGGTCCATTAACCTGTCGTCCAGTAAGTCACCCATACCCATTTTCTTCACCTTGAGAACAATGGCATCAATGTTTGCCCTAAGGATTTCAGGAAGGGGATTCTCGTCCATTCGCTGGAACTGTTCTTCCGTGTAGAGACGATAGCACTTTCCGGGTTTAGTCCTGCCAGCACGTCCAGCGCGCTGGGTGGCTGAGGCCTTAGTGATGGGTGAGACGTTCAAGGACTCGACGCGGCTGTTAGGATCGAAGTGTTTGACTTTGCACAAGCCGCTGTCTATAACGTAAACTATGCCATCAATAGTTAGGGATGTCTCTGCCATATTAGTTGAGACGACGACTTTGCGTCCGATGGCGCCATTGTGTTTATCTGGTGGTGAGGGTTCATAGACGCGGTGTTGTAGTTGCATAGGAAGTGTGGAGTAGAGGGGGATACACAGCAGTTCTCCCACACGGTCACCAAGAGTCTCGATCTGTTGGGTAATGCGACTACATGCTTCCTCGATTTCCTCCTACCCTGTGAGGAAGAGCAAAATGTCACCTGCCGGTTCACTCTTGTGCAAGTTGAGGACTGTGCTGACGGAGGTGTCGAGATAATCCTTGACTTTATTTGTAGAATGATGGATTTCTACAGGATAAGATCGGCCAGGGACATTGAGGAGAGGGGCGTTGTGAAAGTACTTTGAGAATTTCTCTGCATTAATACTTGCGGACATGACTATGACTCTGAGGTCGCTCCTTTTCTTCATAATTTCCTTTAGTATTCCAAGCAAGAGGTCAGTTTCTATGGATCGCTCGTGTGCCTCGTCCAGCAAAATCACCTGGTAATTTGAAAGCATGGGATCCCTGGTTGCTTCACTATTCAGGATTCCGTCGGTCATGAATTTGAGGACGGTCCTACGACTGGAGACATCCTCAAAGCGCACGGAATAGCCAACCTCCTATCCGACTGTAACGTCCATTTCCAGTGCTACGCGTTTAGCCACCGATATTGCTGCCATCCGCCTTGGGAGAGTGCAGGCCACTCTCTTATTGCCTCTGGAACGGACGAAGTCAGCACACCACTATGGCACTTGCGTTGTCTTTCCTGAGCCAGTCTCGCCGGTAAATATTATAGTCTGGTGATGATTGAGGAGCTTCAAGAATTCGTCCCGAAAACCCCACACTGGCAGGTGAACTCTCTTATCGTATAGTTCGCGGAACCTCCTGCTGTATGGCGGGTTCCTAAATGGATTTCTGAATTGTGGAACAGATGATTGACGTAAGTGTTGACCCACACCTTTCTCTGCCTCCTTGATGTCCTTCCTCCTTTCACCTAAGGTTTGATCTACAGCTCTCTGTGGTTCCTTCCTAGTGATGTCCCTCTTTACTTCACGCAAGGTTTGATCATCTTTCTCTGACTCCTTCTTGGTGATGGCTTTCATTCCTTCACGTAAGGTTTGATCTACACATTTCCCTGGTTCCTTCTTAGTGATATCCTTCCTTCTTTCAGGTATGGTTTGATCTACACCTTTTTCTGCCTCCTTCTTGGTGATGTCTTTCATTCCACGTAACGTTTGATCTACACCTTTCTTTGGTTCCTTCTTTGTGATGTCTTTCCTTTCTTCACGTAACGTTTGATCTACACCTTTCTTTGGTTCCTTCTTGGTGATGTCTTTCCTTTCTTCACGTAACATTTGATCACCTTTCTTTGACTCCTTCTTGGTCATTTCCTTCTTTCCTTCACGTAACGTTTGATCTACACATTTCCCTGGTTCCTTCATGTTGATTTCCTTCCTTTCTTCACGTAACGTTTGATCTACACCTTTCTTTGACTCCTTCTTGGTGATGTCTTTCATTCCTTCACGTAACGTTTGATCTACACCTTTCTTTGACTCCTTCTTGGTGATTTCCTTCCTTTCTTCACGTAACGTTTGATCTACACCTTTCTTTGACTCCTTCTTGGTGATGTCTTTCATTCCTTCACGTAACGTTTGATCTACACCTTTCTTTGACTCCTTCTTGGTGATTTCCTTCCTTTCTTCACGTAACGTTTGATCTACACCTTTCTTTGACTCCTTCTTGGTGATGTCTTTCATTCCTTCACGTAACGTTTGATCTACACCTTTCTTTGACTCCTTCTTGGTGATTTCCTTCCTTTCTTCACGTAACGTTTGATCTACACCTTTCTTTGACTCCTTCTTGGTGATTTCCTTCCTTTCTTCACGTAACATTTGATCTACACCTTTCTTTGACTCCTTCTTGGTGATTTCCTTCTTTCCTTCACGTAACGTTTGATCTACACCTTTCTTTGGTTCCTTCTTGGTGATGTCTTTCCTTTCTTCACGTAACATTTGATCACCTTTCTTTGACTCCTTCTTGGTCATTTCCTTCTTTCCTTCACGTAACGTTTGATCTACACATTTCCCTGGTTCCTTCATGTTGATTTCCTTCCTTTCTTCACGTAACGTTTGATCTACACCTTTCTTTGACTCCTTCTTGGTGATGTCTTTCATTCCTTCACGTAACGTTTGATCTACACCTTTCTTTGACTCCTTCTTGGTGATTTCCTTCCTTTCTTCACGTAACGTTTGATCTACACCTTTCTTTGACTCCTTCTTGGTCATTTCCTTCTTTCCTTCACGTAACGTTTGATCTACACATTTCCCTGGTTCCTTCATGGTGATTTTCTTCCTTTCTTCACGTAACGTTTGATCTACACCTTTCTTTGACTCCTTCTTGGTGATTTCCTTATTTCCTTGACGTAACGTTTGATCTACACATTTCCCTGGTTCCTTCATGGTGATTTTCTTCCTTTCTTCACGTAACGTTTGATCTACACCTTTCTTTGACTCCTTCTTGGTGATTTCCTTATTTCCTTCACGTAACGTTTGATCTACACCTTTCTTTGACTCCTTCTCTGTGATTTCCTTCTTTCCTTCACGCAAGGTTTGATCTACACCTTTCTTTGACTCCTTCTTTGTGATTTCCTTCCTTTCTTCACGTAACATTTGATCTACACCTTTCTTTGACTCCTTCTCGGTGATGTCCTACTTTCTTTTGTCATTCCCTGCCTAACTATTAACTTTGTCTGCGTGAAGCTTTTCTTTCTTCTTCTTCTTCCCAGGTACCTCTATTTCCTTCTTAGGTGTCTCAAAATGCCAGTCCATGTACGCCGTTGTGACCAACAGTAGCAACAATGCCATCAGGCGAATCCCGAAGGACAGGCGATCGAGAATGACCTGGTTATATGTGATGCACTGTTCCCGGGACTGCTCCAGTTCCTTCAGATGGCCGGTTAGCTTAATGTAGGAAACCACAGGACCCACAATAGGCACGTCCTCCCACAGGGTGCGGAGGTATTCCAAAGTTGTCATGAACCGTGGCTGACGTTTTCTCATGATGTTAAACCAGAAACATTGGCCCTCAAGCTGACTGTGTAGTTTGGTGGCTTTTTCAGAAAGCTCCGACAGCTTGGGTGTGAGAATCTACATTTGAAAGTAACACCCGACAATCATCAAAGTTACCGCCAAGAATGATACAATGGTTTTCAATTCCATTTTGCGCGCACTATCTCAAGCCTTTAATATTTACTGGTGTCAGGAAGAGGTCATTTCCTTCTGCTGCCGAGATGTGATAATATAGAATACTTGGTAAGAGTGTATATAGTATAAAGATATTGTTAAGATATAGCATGTAGTTAAGATATGGTCTATATATGATATGATACGGAGTTAGGATACAATATAGAAACTCCATTTGTGTTATGTAATTACGATGCAGCATACAGTTATGTTATTCTGTGTGGTTGATTTCGTAAGTGTTTAAGTATATGTAGTTAAGATATTTTATGTTCATTAGATACATCATATATTTAGGATAAACTATGTAGCGTATATGTAGTTAAGATATACACTCATTAGATATAGATCCGTCATATATTTACGATAAACTATATAGCGTATATGTAGTAAGATATTATACGCTCATTAGATATAGATACATCATATATTTAGGATAAACTATGTAGCGTATATGTAGTTAAGATATTATACACTCATTAGATATAGATACATCATATATTAGGATAAACTATGTAGCGTATATGTAGTTAAGATATTATACACTCATTAGATATAGATACATCATATATTTAGGATAAACTATGTAGCGTATATGTAGTTAAGATATTACATACTCATTAGATATAGATAAATCATATATTTAGGATAAACTATGTAGCGTATATGTAGTTAAGATATTATACACTCATTAGATATAGATACGTCATATATTTACGATAAACTATATAGCGTATATGTAGTAAGATATTATACACTCATTAGATATAGATACATCATATATTTAGGATAAACTATGTAGCGTATATGTAGTTAAGATATTATACACTCATTAGATATAGATACATCATATATTAGGATAAACTATGTAGCGTATATATAGTTAAGATATTATATACTCATTAGATATAGATACTTCATATATTTAGGATAAACTATGCAGCGTATATGTAGTTAAGATATTATACACTCATTAGATATAGATACATCATATTTTTAGGATAAACTACGTAGCGTATATGTAGTTAAGATATTATACACTCATTAGATATAGATACATCATATATTTAGGATAAACTACGTAGTGTATATGTAGTTAAGATATTATACACTCATTACATATAGATACATCATATATTTAGGATAAACTATGTAGCGTATATGTAGGTAAGATATATACTCATTACATGTAGATACATCATGTATTTAGGATAAACTATGTAGCGTGTATGTAGGTAAGATATTGTATGTTCATTTGATACATTATATATTTAGGACACTGTGTAGCGAAGATATGTTTAAGACACGGTGTTTAGTTAAGTTAGAGTTTGTGTTGCAGATATCATATTTAAAAAACAGTATGCAGCTGTGATGAGTGAGTAGAATGTGACCATTGTGTTAGAAGTAGAAGGAATTGGTAAAGATAGAAAATCGAGGTGCTGGAGATATCGGGATATGAACATGCAGTAGGGTGTGATGCGTGATTGGGAAAGAGCGAATTGCAGCAATGTGATATACAGGGGACGACATACTATTACTGAGCTGAACCTGGACGTATTTAAGTAGTCAGAAGAAAACCACGGAAGGTTTGTAGTGCCTGATTGGGGATAGGGGACTTTTCCCTCATTGGATTACAATGAGAGAGCTGATGTGGGCGAACGAGATCGTTCTCGGTTTGTTCAAGGCATTACCGTAGCGCTATAGTGGGAAACGGCGAAGATATAGAAAATAACCAATACGCCATGTCATTAGACTTAGTCGCTGTCTCCCGCGTTAGCGGGGTAGCGCAAGGAAACAGACGAAAGAATGGCCCAACCCACCCACATGCGCATGCATATACATAAACGCCCACACACGCACATATGCATACCTATACATTTCAACGTATACATACATATACATACACAGAGATATACATACATACGCATGTACATATACTTCCTGCCTTCATCCATTCACGTCGCCACCCCACCACACATGAGATAACATCCCCCTCCCTCCGCGCATGCGCGAGGTAGCGCTACGAAAAGTCAACAATCTATCTATCTATCTATCTATCTATCTATTTTTCTATATAGATAGATAGATTGGTAGATAGATTGATAGATGTAAATATAGACATAGTTAAGATATAGCGCTGCGACTCTTGTAGAAAGTAGGAAAGATAAAGGAAGGTCGAGGTTAGGGGTGTGTGTGTGTGTGGGGGGTATTCCACAGCTTCGCTGTAGGTGGAAAGGAAGAGGAATTGTCACGGTTACTCCTCGTGTGGTTATGTGTGTACAATAAATACTCCAGTAGTTTATGTTATCTTCGGTTTTCAGTTGACGTTTTCTGAGACTGGTTGGAAAGGATCGAGAAAGCAATGTTTGTATTAGAAGCGCTCGGCAATATTGACTATAACCGGGTTACCCACCGCTCTTATGACTCCTCTGTGTGTCTAGGTTTTGGAATTCGTCCTTAGATGTCTAAGGCTTCAAATTCTTCTTTCACTGTTTCATTGACCTCGAGTTTTTAGTCTATATGGACATAAGTAGAACATAAAGTAATCTGTGTTTAGAGAAATAGCCTAATTGAAGTGAATTCTCAAGGACAATTCGTTGTACACCATTCACTTAGGTACGCATTAAGTGAATGACAGATTTAGTGAGAACCTTGAAAGTAATTAGCCAATTCAAACTTTCCACAAATAGAAAGGAACCACACACACACACACCACCTGTAGTGAAGATCTCGACCTTGAAGATCTACTCCTGTCATCTGACATTACTCATCACAGAAATAGTCTAGTTATATGTCTACAGTACAACCGATTTTAAACCTCTTATTATCGGTCATTTACTCTAGATTTTTCGTCTTCTAGCTTTATGTCGTTTTCTCTACTATTTAAGATCATCGTAACTATTTTCAAAATGAAGATAATTATTTCCTAATTGTACTAATGTAAGGTATATTTTTCGTGTATAACACCAGCGTGTTCGTTGGTGAGGGGGGTTGGGTTTGTCCTGAGGAGTTACCCTTCAAAATTAAGCATCTGTAAAAGAAAACTATTTTTGACAACCTAAGAACATTTTAT